>NC_086341.1:45377788-45612788 GCF_032445375.1 Bacillus rossius redtenbacheri | reverse complement strand
GTGTTTGTTTCGTCTTTTCGTTTTATTGTGTTTTTGTCTCGTTTCAACTGTTGTGCTGGCTTGTTTCTGTTTTGGAAAATTATTGTGCTTGTTTCTTCTTTTCGTTTTTTTGTATTTTTGTCTCGTTTCAACTGTTGTGATGAATTTTTTTGGGGGGGTTCATTTCATCATTTGTGGGTTTTTTTTCGTTCTCTTCGTCCATTTTTCTTTGTTTTTCTTTGTTTGTTGCCCATATTCCTGTTATGGAATATTATGTGGTGTATATATCCTGTTCACAACAGTAATTTTTGCTTAATTTGTGTTTTTGTCTTTTGGTTTCTTGTAGGTTTCTTCTACAGACATAAACGTGCTTAGCAATGGCGTATGTCCAAAAACTTACATCAAGTCATGCACTCCCATTGCACAAATCTTTCAAAGATAATAACAGGAAATAATTATACGAGTCTCTTTGAAGAGTATGGGAATTCTGTTTGTGGATCATGTCAGCTATCGTGTGGTGTTGCTCCATTCTGGACTTGAACTCTGTTCGCTCGTTGCTCACGAACAGACTGTACAGTCTGTGCAAGATAGGTGTCACTGGTTCCGCAGTTACTTCAGTGAACATTCAGACTCTTGACACGGTTCGTACCCTCATCAAAAATGAAGGACTTGCTTAACTCAGTGTAGAAAACTATTCTGTAATATCACAAAACCCCTCAAGAAAATAACTATGTCAAATAGTTGAAAAACAAAAAAAAATTTCCTTTGTTCGTTCAATTCCTACAGATACGCCCCTGTTGTCCATGATTATCTCAGGAACACATATCTAAACCACGCGAAGTACCTAACCGAAATTTGAAGCCCTGACATTTAAATTTACTTTGTAAGTTAAAATAAAACTCATGTTTTCAGTTTAAAGGTGAGAAAAAAAATACAAACAATGAATTACGATTGTTTTTTGTACATAAATTCTAATCTTGTGGCCCGAAATCCGTGATTGTTTGCTATCACAACGTCTTTATTGAGTTTTTAAGGATTCTCAGTTAAATGTAAGGACTTTTAAGGGCCCTTATTCAATTAAAGACAAGTTAAGGTATTTTTTTAAAGGATATCAAGGAAGCGTACGAATCCTGTTTGACAGCTGACTATGCTGACTTCATGAACAAGTCAGACACACATTCTGGTAGCGTCAGATTAGCTTATAAGTAGGGATGGGCCACTCAGATTCTTAGTATTCGAGGATTTCGATATTCGAGGAATGAGATTCCAATAAATATACTAGAGGAAATAAATTAATTTAAAAAAATTCAACACTGGTAACCTTTGAAGTTTAATAGGATTTTTTATTCATGCCTATCATGTTACCATCCCCCAAAATATTTAAATTTAACATGTCATTATATAAATAAAATTACGATATGTATTGATTCTGTATACTTAGTTGGTGAAAAAAACAAACACTTACAGGACTGACTGTTTCAACACAATAGTTCACAATTTTATTTGTTGTTCATTATTTTATTTTTAACCCTTGAAACCTATATTCAGATTCGAGGGCTGTATTCGGGGTAGTTTTCAGGAGTGAATTCGAGGTTCGCATTCGTGAAATTTGGAATTCGGCCCATCACTAATCATAAGTGGTTATTGTTTCATGTGAATTCCACCTGAAGCACCCGGCGCCGCCCGAACTTAACGCAAATCAAATGGAGACAAGTCATTTTCCTCTTATTTTGAACGTCAAACGTGCAACATTTAATCAAGAGGTACCAAAATTCTGCTTCAAAGAGTAAGTACGGCTGGGAAGGGAGGTTTTTCTCGAAATCGCTTGGAGACTGTAACTTTCCTCTTGTTTTAAAGGTTGAATGCGCAAAATTTCATCAAGCTCGGAATAAAACTAGACTTTTATATGCACGAAGAAGAAGATAAGATGAAAGAGTTGAAGTGCAAATGTTTCTTGCAGCGCATGACAAAAGGGAAGCCTAAGATGTACATCAAGTTCTGTCCCTGCCGAACACGCCCGAATATTCACCTTCGGCCAAACTCGGGTTTATTTATATCTATTTATATTTCTGTTTATTTTAATGTAGCTATACTAACCTAACTAACCGTCCATAGTGTTTTAAAGTGTTTTAATGTAGCTAACCTAACCGACCACTTTTAATATTTGAATTCATATTTCCTGCGCAAAAATAAAACAAATCCCGAGGTTGGCCGAAGGTGAATATTCGGGCGTGTTCGGGCAGGGACAGAACTTGATGGACATCTTAGGCTTCTCATGACAAAACACTGTCGCCTCACCTTGCGCGGGATGATGATGGGAAGGGGGGGGGGTTGGAATTGTGTTTTTGAGAGAGAGAGAGAGAGAGAGAGAGAGGGAGAGAGGGAGAGAGAGAGGGAGAGAGAGAGAGAGAGAGCAGGATGGACTTCTGGGAGTCGCCCCGGAAGTATGAACACCATCTCACCAATAAAACCACGGGGAACGAGACTCACGTCTAGACATCAACAACTTGGTTTAGCTATTAGATCCAGACTTGGGTACTGACAGTTATACATCCGTTTTTTGACGTGACAACGTCTAATAAATCGATGAACGCCGGCTGCACGCACGAAAAATTGTCACGTTCCGCCTGAGCCGAGGATGCAAGAACCGGCCAACCACCGTGCGAGAAAATCTTCTATAATATCAAACAGGTTAAGGCGGGCTTTTTTAACTAATTGTTCGTGATTATATTTAAACAAATTATTTAAATTAAATTTGAAAAAAAACTGTAAATAATATTTGAAAATTAAAAAGTATGCAATTTTTCATCAATGTTTTCTTATGACGATATCACGTAAAAATATCGTCCGTAAACCGACTTTACAGACAACCCCCTTTTTTTTGCTAAGACATTTAAATAAACTACCGCTTGGCTTCTGGTGTGAGGCACGTCTGTGGAAATGTGAGTGGCATACGTTTTGGCATGCCTTGTTGCAGCCATCTTCAAGAGTGAACACTCTTGAAGATAAATTTGTCTGAAATAACTATGCCGTGTGATCGCCCCGTAAGTTGTGTGTTTCCTAAAGCCGCGGGTGCGCGATATCGTCGCGTGGAGGTGTTTCATTTCTACAAACACCAACAGAGAGCAGTATCTAAAAGACCGAGCTTTATGCTTTTATCCACACCCCGGATTACACTTACACACACACTTGAGGTTTGTTTGCTATCCGTGTTTTCTTATGACGTTATCACGTAAAATTATCGTCCGTAAACCGACTTTTTCAGACAAACACCCCCCCCCCCCCCACTCTTTTTTTAACTTACTGAATGTTTAGCCCTTCTGGGGAGGGTAAGGCTGGGTTCACAATTGAAAAAATAACAGTAACAGTAGGTCGTGTACATAGGATATGAACGCCATGTTTCCTAACCTAACGATTCACAACAGCAGAAAGTTGGTCGTGTGCATGGGAGCGTGGTCGTGCGCATAGGAGTGAAATGAATATATTTTATTTCGGTCGCGTACGCATGGTACAACAGCCAATGAGAGAAGAGCAGGGTGCTTTTTTTGGCGGGACTAGAAATGTGTTTATATTTATTAACCATATTGTGGTAAGAAAATGTCGAGATAATAATAGTATTACCGTTTTTTTTGAAAGTTATTATGTTTATTTACTAACACTGCGAATAGATGTCGCATAGTTCGCGAAATTTCATTGGCTGAAATCAACGGTAAGAATTCAATTGTGAACCGATTTCGCAGTTCGCACAGGTCGTGTGCACAGGTCGTGTGCATGGCTTGCTGTGCACTCGCTTAATTTTTTTTAATTGCGAACCCAGCCTAAGGGAAGGGGGGGAGTGAACACGCTGACGTCAGCCAAGCCACCTCGCGCGCTCGAGAGCGAGACACGTGTTGCATATCACGGCGGGCGTCACGTAAACATCCAGCCCCGCTGCGCAACTAACTCGCCGTGCTGTAAACACCCTGGGTGGTGGGTGGTGGAGGGTGCGGGGTGGAAGGGGCGTCCGTGGAATGCGGTGGGTCGATCTCTGCGTCGCGTGGCCCTCCGTGGCCGGATGTAGGACCTGCTCCCGGCTACGCCCTTCTTCCGGCTACGCATGTCACCGTGTCGGGACCACCGAGCTCTGTGACAGCGAACACGAAGCAAGGAAGACAAGACAGTTGGAACTCAATACTGTAACCGACGCTCGGGGACGCACCACAACGCCGAAATACCACAACGCCGAACGTACAATAACGCCAAAAACCATAACGCCGAAATGCCAAATTGACCACAACGCCGACAGCTAGAAAACTGCTGTGTACCACAACGCCGAAATACATTAACGCCGAAAAATGTCATTGCAGGACTGCCACAAAGGTTAGGTTATGTAAGGTTAGCATACATATTCATTCAGTTGTTTACATTTTGCTCCTGTGGCACCCCCTCCCCGCAGTAACATTTTTCGGCGTTACTGTATTTCGACGTTGTGGTACACAGCAGTTTTATAGCTGTCGGCGTTGCGGTCCATTTGACGTTCGGCGTTATTGTATGTTCGGCGTTGTAGTATTTCGGCGTTGTGGTAACGACCCCTGACGCTCTTGTCTGTTGTGGAAGTTCAGCGAATTGCGCGGTATTCAACGGCAACCTAACAACCCAAATGTTGTTAACTTTTCGAAAGAAAATGGTGGCCAATTTTTTATTCCTGGGATAATTCACCATACTTCTTTTCCAACACGGAACAACCAAAATACTATTTTATAGTATCGTATCTTTTGTTTCAAAAAAGTAAAAAAAAAAAAAAAAAAAAAAACATAGCCGCAAAGTATGGATGTTGAAAATCATAACTTCAGTTTCAATTGCAACAAATACTACACTAGCACACATATATCTGCACATGTGCACATGGCAGCCATGCTTATTTCATTGCTGCCAAGATAATTCAACACTGTCGAACATTTTGTGCATAGCTTCAGGTAAAACAATGCGATTTGAAAACTACTCAAGATATCCGAGTGGAGTCGATAAGTAGTTTTGTTCATGAATTAAGTTTTTAAACTGTATTTTTTTTTTGAAGAGTTAAAATGGTCAAACGGCGTGTTTACATGTTTAAGCATAGAACATCCAGTACAAATTTTTGAAAACACTTAGGGGACTTGCATTACACCTTTATCTTCATTTCTCCGCCACGCCATATAGAGTTACGGTCACCGCTCATGTGCACTGGGAGAAGACTGCGCGCCAGCTCAGAGGCGACACCGCGCTAGAAGCACCAACACACAAATGCAGCGTACACCCCCTGACCACGCTGGTGCTTCTAGCGCAGTGTCTCCTCTGAGCTGGCGCGCAGTCTGGGTCTTCTCGTCGTGCATTGGACAACTACGGACATTTGAGCGGTGACCGTAACATTAAATGGCGGAGAAATGCAAGTCCCGTAAGTGCTTTCAAGAACCTGTACCGGTTGTTTTACGCCTAAAAATTACTGTGTAAACAAACCTGTTAGCCATTTTCACTCTTCTTAAAAACATTGGTTGTCTGTAAAGTCGTTTTACGGACGATAGTTTAACGTGACAACGTCATAATAAAACATTGATGAAATGATTGCATACTTTTATGAATAAAATTGAATCATTTTTATTGAATTATCACTATTTTGTATAGATACAAAGAAGGAGTGAAATGAAATCTACAATTTACTTTTATTTGCACTCATTAATTCTAATATGTTTATTACTTTAACGAAGAGAATATTTTAACTATAACTTTTATACATGTTTGCTATTTAATTTCTTCCAATCTGTGTTATTCTGTTAAGGATAGGATGATGATAGGAAAAGTAGGAAACAAATGGGAGTGTTTCAAGTTTAATGTGCCTCGAAAATGTCAAATCGATGGTGGTTCCAATCGAGTGGAAGAGAGATAGATGCGGCGCAAGAGTACAATGAGCGTAACGGGACAATGAGCGTAACTGGAAAAATTTTCGTGCGTGCAGCCGGCGTTCATCGATTTATTAGACGCTGTCACGTCAAAAAAAAACACACACACAGTTAAAAAACTTAATCCGAAATCAAAAGTACTTTTCGGCTCTCGGCAAATTCTCAAAACGCTTCTCGTAGGCAGACAGCAGCACTCTGCCAGCGGAGAGCAGTGCGCGGGGCGGGGAGATGCCGGGGAGATGCCGGGGAGATGCAAGAAGGGGCGATAAGCGCTGACCCTGGCGGCCGGAGGAACCATGGACGGCACAGCCCGCGCCGCGCCAACAAACACTGCCCCTCGAGGCTACCTCGACACGCGTCCAGTCGGGTCGTCACCACAACGCCGAACGTACAATAACGCCGAATGCCAAATTGACCGCCACGCCGACAGCTAGAAAACTGCTGTGTACCACAACGCCGAAATACAGTAACGCCGAAATATGTTGCTGCGGGGAGGGGGGCCACAGGAGCAAAATGAAAAACAACTGAATGAATTTGTGTGCTAACCTTACCTAACCTAACCTCTGTGGCAGTCCTGCAATGAAATTTTTCGGCGTAAATGTATTTCGGCGTTGTAGTAATTCGGAGTTGTGGTACACAGCAGTTTTCTAGCTGTCGGCGTTGTAGTCAATTTGGCATTTCGGCTTTATGGTTTTCGGCGTTATTGTACGTAAGGCGTTATGGTTTTCGGCGTTATTGTACGTTCGGCGTTGTGGTATTTCGGCGTTGTGGTGCGTCCCCCGTCCCAGTCTCGTGGCCGCTGTTGCTGGTGGACGTATCGTTTCCTCGTAGAACACGGAGAGGAAAATAAACTTTGTATTTCGAAATTAAAAAAGGAATTTCAACAATGAAAGAATTAAAAAAAGCAAAGCATCCACAAAGTACAAACAGATTTCTACCACGACACTTCAGCAGACGGCAGTTCCTACTGGTGAGTCCAAATAGTCATTACGGGCTGACCGTGTGTCGTGGGGGCCTATTGGCAATGGCGGTCGTCTAGGCGTCCCCCCTAGAAACCACTCCTAGAAGAAGAAAAAATTGAGATAACTAAAAGTTATATATTCCAGTCTGCACCAGACCTAATGTCGGTTTTTTTTTGGTGGAAACATGTATTATTTTACGTTTTTTTTTTAGCGCTACTTACTGTTCGTATTTTTTTATAACTAAGTAGTCTTTGATAATGAATTTTCAAAACATTATAAATTTGTTAAAAAAATAACTATGACTATAAAATGACTATTATTTTTTGACAGTTTCGGAATAAGAGGTATTCCACACCACCCATTCGGTCTTTCGCCCATTCCCCCCCTCCCTTTTCAAATTCGATGCTACGAACGCAACAGCAACCACGCAAGAAAATCACAGTCGATTATGAAGCTCACCAAGTCGCAAGACTTCACCCACCTTCACGACTTGAAGTCATATAAAACGGTAGTTAGCTTACTGTGTTTGTGTTGTCGTCGTTGTTAATTTCGCCGCTGGGTTCGCATGTGCGTCACTGCATTGACGTGTGTGTGCTGTCCCGATTATCTGTTCAGCATCATCGTTGGGTTCATCTGCCTGTCGTCGTCGTGTTGTACAAGATTGTTTCTGTCTGCATTTACAGTTTTTTTGTTGCAAAAGTCTATGCGTTCGTCTGTGCTGTGATATTGCTGTAAAATAATTCCTTCTACGGAATTCTGTATGATGTCTATACATTTAACATTTGAGTTTCTGTGTGTCTGTTTATTCATCTTTCTGTGCCCGTTCTTCTGTTTTTCTCTATGACATTCAGAAAAAAATTAGCAATGACGTATGTCCGAAATAATGACATATTAGTAGAAAATAAATTTATATCCTGGGTTTCTTTTGGTAATTCATATTAATTATGAAAACAGTATACATTGTCAATTTGATTTTAAAGCGTTATTTTCTTCTTTCACTGTGTGAAAATTAAACAAGTGTAAACATGGTGTAAGATAATAAAATAACATCGTGGCTTTCATTGCTCATGACGTCTGCGTCTTCTAAAGTTTTCAGAATAATTCCCTTAAAATCGGAAACGCAAGCCAAAACGCTATTAAGTTGGAAGTTGAACAATACTCGCGTTGCGTTATTTCGGCTTGCGTAGTATATACACCATGCCTTAGGCTAGATTTATAAGCTCCGCAAAAAAAAAAAAAAAAAAAAAAAAAAAAAACTCAAGAGCATTGGACGCAATATGCCACAAACATTAAAAAACCAACAGTATTTTTAACATACGTCACCAACCGAACAACTTGAAACTGTAAAACCGTAGAAAACTTTCCTCTGTCGGGCATATTTTCATAAATATTTTTTTTTTTTAATATTTAAATCGTAATTAGCTTTCACTGTGCGGTACTTTATGACGATGAGTCGTGTCACCCGTGTCAGGGTGACGTGACAGCAGGCAAATCCTCGGTGATGACAGTCGTGACTTCCCTATGCTCGCCGGGGCAGGATGTTGCCGCGATCGTGCATCTTCGTTTTTTTTTTGTTCATTTTAAATAAATAGGGCGGTGTTGATAAAAGGATACTAATGGTCAATTAGGTTAGGTCAGCTACATTATAAATACTTTAAAACATTGTGGACGGTTGATTTGGCCAGAATAGCTACATAAAAGATACGAAAAAAAAAAAAAACATGAACTTCGGGGAACTTCGGGTTTTGGCTCTCTCGTCCGTGAAAAGAAGGCTTGCCGCACTTGGTCATGGGTAGGGACCGGAAAAATGCGCGGGTTCACTGACCTGCAGGATGAACTCCATAGTTCTACCTTTGAATATATATACTGTATAGAAGTCGCCAGCCCAGGTTAAAATTTCTAATACGGTTTTGAGGTAGTTGGTTAATTCACCGCCGCAATCGCCACCATCTCTAGGGCATCGACTTGTGGTGGTCCCTAGCGGACAAGTGTCGAACTCTTCAGACACCCCTTCCCCCTCCCGTTGAACGACGTTGAACTGCAGTGAATGATGGATGAGGGGAGCGGGGAATGACAGCGGGCGACAGGGCTGCGCTCTGACGTGTAAATAACAACTAAGACGATACAGGGCGTTACGGCAGCGCACTGCAGCGGTGAAGTTCCCAAGCTGCTCATCATAAGCTTCTGAAAAACGTAGACTAAATCCTATCCACTCGCGACTTCTATACAGTATATATATTCAAAGGTTCTACGTACACTCGGTCAAATTTCACCCACTCATTGGCTGCTGTCGTGCGAGACGTCACAACGTAGCAGCCTGTGATTCGAATAAAGCTTTGGACGCGGTGTTTCTCACTGGCCCAGAGTCATCCAGGCGAGTTGCGAGCCAATATAGCAGAGGCAGCACTGAGGTATAACAAATTTTTGTATTTTAACCTGTCGCGAAATGAACTCACGAATTTTTCCGGGTCTCTAGTCATGGGGCAGACCAACAGGTGTCGGCGTGGGATCCGCAGCTTGCCGAGGCGCTGTTACCCGAGGCTGAAGGGCGCTGTGTGTGGTCGGGGACCAGGGTGCGTGTGAACCAGGCCGTCCTCTGGTGCTGCAGTCCCGACCGTTATGAGTATCTCCCTCCCCCCTGCAGAGGGTGGTGTTCTGTTTGCTGTCGGCCTGTCGGGACCTGTCCGGGGTCCACGGGGGTCGGCACAAGTGCACTATTCATCGGCCCCCGGCGCGCGAGAGAGAGGGGAGACGGTGGTGACGTGAGTGGTGGGGGAATCACTCCCCCTCTCCCATCTGTGGCCGCGACGTTGCCACATGTTCCTGCCCCTCCGGGCCACTCTCACCAGACAGCTCGAGCATGCCGGTTTCTGACGTGACAACGTATAATAAATCGATTAACGTCCCCGGCTGCACGCACGGAAAAGTTTCCCGTTACGCACATTGTTCCGTTACGCTGTGTCCCGTTACGCTCGTTGTACGCTTGCGCCGCATCTATCTCTCTTCCACTCGACTGTTTATAAAGTGAAGTGAAAAGTTAATGTGGTTTTCATTGCTTGTTACAACAATTTCGGCAATAAAGGTTAATTAAAAATCTGATTACTAGTATAATTTCAAGTATTTATTCTTTTATTATTAAAATAAAAATGATTCAATTTTATTCATAAAAGTATGCAATCATTTCATCAATGTTTTGTTATGACGCTGTCACGTTAAACTATCGTCCGTAAACCGTCTTTACAGACAACCAATTTTTTTTTTAGAAAAAACCTCTGGCCAACATATGGCATAGCATGTGTCTGGTGTCAATTGTGTGCATTTTTTAATTGAGGGACACTCACCATTACGCGCGGCAAATATTTGTTTTCGTCTACATCCGAACACACGGGTAGCAAACAAATCTCAAGTGTGTGTTAGAGTGTAATCGGGGTGTGGATAAAAGCATAAAGCTTGGTCTTTTAGATACTGCTCTCTGATGGTGTTTGTAGAAATGAAACACCTCCACACGACGATATCGCGTACCCACGACTTTAGGAAGCACATCTTACGGGGCGATCATACGGCATAGTTATTTCAGACAAATTTATCTTCAAGAGTGTTCACTCTTGAAGATGGCTGCAACAAGGCATGCCAAAACGTATGCCACTCCCATTTCCACAGACGTGCCTCACACCAGAAGCCAAGTGGTAGTTTATTTAAATGTCTTAGCAAAAAAAAAAAGGGGGGGGGGTTGTCTGTAAAGTCGGTTTACGGACGACAATTTTACGTGATAACGTCATAAGTAAACATTTATGAAAAATTGCATACTTTTTAAATTTCCAAATATTATTTACAGTTTTTTTGCAAATTTAATTTAAATAATTTGTTTAAATATAATCACGAACAATCAGTTAAAAAGCCCCGCCTTAACCTGCTCGATATTATAGAAGATTTTCTCGCACGGTGGTTGGCCGGTTCTTGCACGCTCGGCTCAGGCGGAACGTGACAAATTTTTCGTGCATGCAGACGGCGTTCATCGATTAATAAGACGTTTATCACGTCAAAAAAAAAATTATAGAATTTTGACGTGAATTTCCGACAGTAATAAGAATGTCCTTAATCTCGGGTTTCATGTGCGACCCGTGCGCTCTGTCAGGGGCGCAGCCGGGGGGGGGGGGGGGGGGTTGTTTAGGGGTTCAAAACCCCCCCCCCTCCCCCTTAGCACCAAATATTTAATTAAATTTCTTATTCGTCACTCAAACAAATTTCATATTAAAAATTAATAAAAAATTTCACCATTACAATATTTAAATTTAAGTACAGAAAACTGCTAAAATAGCACTATTTTACACCTTAAAATCCAAATTTTTTTCCGGGGGAGGACCCCCGGACCCCCCGCTTTAATACGGGGGGGGAGGGGGTGGAATGCTTCCTAACACACACCCCCATACACAAATCCTGGCTACGCCACTGCGCTCTGTGCGTCTCGTCGCTCGTGCGGTAGGTGTCGGCGTGTCCTTCAGCAGTCCTGTCGCGTCCCCGCCGACAAATCACAGCCGTGTCGGCCGGCCCCGGGCCACGAATACCAAACACCCGCCGCCGAGACGAGTTGTTTCGGGCCGAAGCCCGGCCTAGCCTCACCACCTCCACCTCCTAGGACTGAACCCGTTAGGGTATTCCAGGAGCACTAACTTTTCTTCTTTTCATCCTGATGTCTCTTATCTACAAGTTGTTTTGGGCCGAAGCCCGGCCTAGCCTCACCACCTCCACCTCCTAGGACTGAACCCGTGAGGGTATTCCAGGAGCACTAACTTTTCTTCTTTCCATCCTGATGTCTCTTATCTACAAGTTGTTTTGGGCCGAAGCCCGGCCTAGCCTCACCACCTCCACCTCCTAGGACTGAACCCGTGAGGGTATTCCAGGAGCACTAACTTTTCTTCTTTTCATCCTGATGTCACCTGGTCTTAATGGCATCAGGATGTTTGGCCTCAGATGTTTCATATGCCATGGTTTTGAATGGTTAAACACCATTCGTTTGCCTCGACCAGAAACAACTTATCCATTCTGTTTGAGCCGCCGTGCCTGCAGCCAGAATATAGCTTTGTAAGTTTTATAATATATATATTGTCCGATGCATCCATGCAGATTTTAAACACGACGGCTGATGTTAAAACACTTCAGTCACTCCGCGTGGGATCTCTTGCATGCCATTGCTCAGGGACACTTGACTGTCGACTGTTCCCTACCAGCTGTGGTGTCCGTCTCCGACGGGCTCCACTCACGTCTCCTGGCCAAGCAAAATCCGCCGCCGATCCATCACACTGCCATCCGGGGCATTTAGTGTGTGCGAGGAGTAACAGGCCATTTGCCTAAAGGCGTTTTGCCTAACGTCGAATTGCCTAACGGCTATTTGCCTAAAGGCGATTTGCCTAAAGGTGATTTGCCTAGCGGCGTTTTCCCTAACGGAGTTATGCCTGACGGCGATTTGCCTAACGGCGTTTTGCCTAACTCCTATTTTGCCAACGGCGATTTTCCTAACGGCGTTTTAGGCAAAACGCCTTTAGGCAAAACGACGCATTCCCTGTGCGAGACCAGAAACCCAGGTCTCTATGACTCGCTCGGTGCACGATGAATGAATGATGCACCCCATGCTTTTGTTGGAATCACTTGGATCAACGGCCTGGCACACGGGCCTGTGTGTGCGCTGGTAGGTTGTGTAACAAGCAAAATGATGAACTCAGCTCCGTATACACCTATATGGCTGTCATCGACATATATAGGACTGACAAGGGTTGATGGGGGGGGGGGGGGGGTTTCCTGCGCGCGGTCCGAGAGATTTGCGCGTGGGTTTCAACAATCACAAGTCATCTCTGGAACGTGTACTCGTCTGGCTGGCACTTGTATGTTGTATCATAGCCATACTTTGGTCTATATTGGTAGAATATGCAGAAAACTTTAAAAAAAATGTCCAGAAAGTTTTCCATAAGACATAGTTTTGACGTTTTCGTTTATCAGTGCCGTTTCACAGCCACGATTTTGGAAGTGGAAGCGGACCCCTTCAATGGAGGGGGGGGGGGGGTTCCCTTCTGGCCATTCCCACCCGGTATCCACGTCCATGGGCTAATAATACATTTTGCATTCGTCTAGGCTTAGTTCACTGTGACATTAAAACGAAATAATAACGCAAAATGCTCGCGCAGACAGACAGTGGGCTACATTTCGGTTGTTATCGCTATTGTGGTCCGTGCCAACGTGCTGTATCTTGTAAATGAATTGATTTTAATGGTTATTCCCCATACATAAACTTCCATTCTTCAAGGGATAAAAAGTACTTCGCGATTCAATGTAATTAAATGGGCTACCTCTATTCCGAAAGTCATATACATCGGTTCAGTGGGCAGTAAGGATGTGATTTGAGTTACAAAAATCCAAACATCCAAAATTCGCAGGCATGTATATTTAGATACACACACTCACACACACATAGTGAGTTTGAATCAAATTAAATACGTCTTATCGTCTAAAGTGCTTCCCACAAGGCTGGTATATGTCTTTGAAGTTGGGGCTGAATAACATTTTATTTGTAAATAAAAGAGAAGGTATTTACGGCAGAGAAGGTATTTACGGCAGAGACGGAATTGTGTTTATTGAACTAAGTTATATACCACCTACGCGAGTTTTGTAGTTGTAGCTAAATTATTTCAATGAAATAATTGGGAGTAACATCTTCATGTTCCACATATATTTTTGTAGCGTGTTACCGTGTGTTTTGTCGCAAAAAAGTATAGAAGGTCTGGGAGATATGATTTAAGCCTTGATCGCCAAAATATTGGGATAAACAATTCGAAATCATAATTGTTGCAAAAAAAAAAAAGGGGGAAAATCCGGGATGGCGGGGAATATGGACATGATCTGCAAACAAACCGTAGTCCGGCTTGCTTGGATCCGAGTGTCAGAGCCAATGAGCGACAAGCCTGGCCCAAGTGGTGGTTGTCGAGGGAACAACAAGTGACGCGGCAGTCTGCGGCGAGACAACGGGACGGCTTATGAACCAGGCCCTTCGTGCGCCTGCGCAGCATCCACGCCCGTGTCGGGAGAGGGGGGAGGGGGAGTAACAACCACCGTCCTCCATGCGCGAGCAACAGCAAAAAGCTGGGAAGCCTTCATTTCACAGACCACAGACGAGAGAGCCACACCCGAAGTTCCCCGAAGTTCATGCTAGCTTTTTTTTTTTCCCCGTTATATCTCATTGTATGAACCGGTGTGGCATTACATTTTGCGGTCGATTAGGATAGGTTAGCTACATTATAAATACTTTAAAACATTGTGGATGGTTGGTTGTATTAGGTAAGTATAGCTACATTAAAAATATTTACAATGAACAAAAAAAAAACCTAAGATGCACGATCGGGCGTTTGGCTCTCTCGTCTGTGAAAAGAAGGCTTCCCCAAAAAGCTAGGCTGGCTCCCGCCCTTTGTTTAGTAGTTTATTTCTACTCTGTCCAACTCTTCAATTCGAACAGTTGTATCCCAATGCTTCTTCTGCTATTGGCTCATGACTCAGCTGGAGGGCTCTGGGCCAATGAGAGACACTCAACCAAACCTGTAAAGAATCACAGGGATTCTACTTAGGGACGTTACAAAAGACAGCAGCCAATGAGTGGGTGGCATTTGACCGAGTGTACGTAGAACCGTGGAGTCCATCCTAGCGGTCATTGAACCCGCGAATTTTTCCGGTCCCTAATCATTGCCCTTGAGAGCAGAGTAACCTCTCGCCCCGCTCACGACGTCACAGAGAGAGAGAGGAACAGTCGACAATCGGCCGCGCCACGCCCCGGATGTCGTCTCTGATTGGCGGATGCCCAGCCCGCCATGTTGGCCGGGCGTGAGCAAGCAGCTTCACACCGGAGGAGCGCCCACCCGATCCAAAATGTGCCGCACATTGGAACAGACGTTGTGGCAAGGTAGCCAATAAGCACCGCCTTACTGGTATACCATCGTAACCTAGTTTCGGGCTGTATTGCAGAACGTGTCCAAACCTGATCCCAGTCAGGGAAACAAATCGGCAACCGTTTTAACAAAACGGTGAACCGCGCGAGGCTAGAAACCCTGTGACTAAAAAGCTCGTAGGAATAAAGCGCCCCCGGTAACCCACGCAACCAGGTAGGGAGGCTGACTTTTAGAAAATTCACAACAGTCCAGCACCAGAGGAACTCAGCATACAAGCCAGGAAAGTCCAGGCATCTGAGAGCTGCTTCGTTTGCGACCAAAATCCGTCTTGCTCATATGCGACTTGTGTAAGCTGCAAGCAATGTGTCGCGTTGTCAAAATCAGACAAAAGAGATCTTCTATTGTCCCCAGTATGCCAAAAAAAAAAAAATGTTTTTATGTTCCTGACACTAGGTCATTCTTAGGTTTATAGTAACTTCAATAGGTTGTTCAACTTCTAATGTGTTATATTTGGATAAATGTGTACACATGCGAAGTAAAGTGTGTTGGACTGACTAATCAAGAGAGATTTTGTATTTCCCCACGTATAGCTAAATTTTTTTTTTGCTCTTGATATATAGTTACATTTAAGTGTATAGCCTAATACATTCAGAGGTCATTGAGCTTATATTATGTTCTATTTTAATAATTTAGTACCATTCAAACATGTTTCGTTTTTTTTTTTTTTTTTTTTTTTTTTTAAATAACCTCCCATGTTAATATTACTGAGTAGTCTTATTCGAAACACCACGATCCTGAAAAGGCATTTGGCGTTTAATTTGGGAAAACATTAATGAACGTATAGGAGTTAAGAATTTTTCAGCTTGAGTTGAATGGACCGAGCGAGTTTTCATGTTTCCTATAATTACTTTGAGAACTTTAAAAAAATCATCAAAGCTTAAGGTGGCCTTATTTGGGTCAACTACCTTATTAATGAATTACACATGTCAAGCTTGTACGAAAGATAATGCTCACAGTAATGTGTGTGCAAAACGGCATTAAATACAGACTTCTTAGAAAAAAAACAACTTCAGCCGCATGTCCAGCTGTAATGGGGAGAAAATACAGTACAGCAAGCCCACTTTGGATTACAAAAATCCCAAAATAATCGCTCTGTAACCGTATGCAGCTAAGTTGCTGTAATTTGCTCATTACGTCTTCGCTCGTTAGTTTCTAAACCCTGGGAGGGAGGGGTCCGGACTCCCTCCGACTCCGTCCCAGGGTTAGTGACATTTAAAAATCTTACAAATTAAATGTATGACTCCTGAAGAAGATAAAACACGAAGTTGCGCGAGCGAGCGGATATGTTCGGGCCCGGGGCTCAGTGAAAACTACAACATACTTGCGCGGGTTTCGACATGCTTACTGCATCTCTGCACACGTCACCCCCTCCCAAGCATGCGGCGAGGGGGTCAAGGCAGAGAGCTGATGTTTACCGTGCACTAGGTGGAGGGGGCGCCTCCCCCCTTTTTCCACACTCTGGTGCAATCTGCGCGCGGGATGTGACGTCACGCGGCCCGCCGCTGCCTGCGTGGCTTGGAGCGCCTCTCTTGCCTGGTGCGCAGTCTCTGCCTCTCTCTACCCCTGCGTCTGTCTGTCACTCTCCCTGCCTCTATGTGTCTCGCTGCGTCTCTCTCTGTCTCTGTCTTTCTCTTCCCCTGCGTCTGTCTCTGTGTGTGTAAGCGTGTCTCTGTCTCTCTCCCCTCTCTCACTGTGTGTGTCTGTCTCTGTGTCTCTCTCTCTGTGTGTCTCTCTCTACGTCTGTCTCTGTCTCTCTACGTCTGCCTGTCCCTCTCTGTGTGTGTAAGTGTCTCTCTCTCCCTGCACCTGTCTCTCTCTCTGTCTCTGTCTCTGTCTCTCTGCGTCTGTATCTCTCCCTCTCCCTCTTTTTGTTCTCTCTCCAATGCACGATTTCTGCCATTAGGGCTGTCCTTGTTTCGAACAGCTCTGTTGCCTGAGGGCCCAAAAGTTTTAGACAACTTCGTAACTTAATGAATTTTTTTTAATCAATCTTAAACATAGTATTTTGTAAAGTAGAATTTTGAATGAGAATTATGGAAATAAATTTTTAACGGGAGACACACTTGAAAGACGACAGCTTGGTTTCAACTTTCTTGCTAACAATATTTTATACGTTTGACTCTTTTTTTTTTTAGCATAACACATACTTTTATGGGATGCCTTGTTATTAACAGACAGTGACTGTCTGCAAAATTGAAGTGAAACGTTCTTTGAATGACACTAGCAGTGGGGAATATTGTTTTAAAGTCCTTTCCGTGAACAATGAGCAAGAGAGAAACAGATGGTATTTCCCGAAACGTCGCCACTGTTTTTGTCATAACAAACCTACTGTGTTCATCCGCGCTGTAGTCGCTGCTTTGTCTATGTTGTCTGTTTAGTTTCATCTCTGTTTGTTTGTTTGTTTGTTTATCGTCTTTATTGGTGGCGAAGTTAAGGCGGTACGCCTTCTCTTACACTTAACCACTTTTCTGCAATTACATCAAAGATTTGAATATTAAAAACTAAGCATGATATAGACTAAATATTAAGAGAACAAATTAAAATTTTAACTTAATGTTCAAATATTAACTATTACAAAAGATTCAACCATAACTAATTATAAAGTAATTAAAAACTAAGCATAGACATACATAAAAAGGAAAGTAATTAAACATACAGCAAAAAGTATCAAAACCGAAAAAAAAAGAAAAAAAACATTAGGTGTTACTACATTAAAACCAGTCACTCGCACATTCACACACAGAATCAAGCAGTAGGGTAGCAGTGAAGTGGTCATGGTAAGCAGTTGTTACAAAGATGTTTTTTCAGCCTGTGCTTAAAGGATGCTAGATTTTTTGTTTGCCTTGTCGCTTGGTCTAATTTATTCCAGAGCCTGCTACTCACGGTTGCAAAAGATCCCGACAGACATTTGGATGAGTGCACTGGGATAGATAGCATTGGGTTGCGTGTGGATCGCGTGTCATGGCTATGGTAACTATGTAGGTAATTAATACCGGCTGACATATAATGAGGTGATACCTGCTGCAGCACCTTATAAGCAAGGATAAGTATGTGCATTTTGCGTCTTTGTGCGAGAGTGAGCCATTTTAACTGCTGGTAGTATTGGGTTAGATGATCACGTAATTTAAGGTCTCTGTGTTGTCCAAGGTTGTTGTATGTATTTTCTGTTCATGTTGCAACTGTTTTGTCGTTGTCAGTCCGTTGTGTTCGTCTGTTGCTGTAATTATTTTTTCAGACTTAACTCCTTCCATGGAATAATATGTGCTGTGCAGTCATGTAACATTTGTCATGAGCTGATACTGACATGTTCTCCTCGTGTCTTACGCTGCAAACCCAACAATTTGGCATGTGAAATCAGTGAAGTGAACGCTTGCCCGTAGAATCTACTAAATTTGACATGGACACATCCCCTCTCCCCTGGCACACTTAAGTTTCACATTTTTTGACGTGACGTCTGATAAATCGATGAACGCCGGCTGCACGCACGAAAAAGTGTCCCGTTACGCTCATCGTACGCTTGTGCCGCATCTATCTCTCTTCCACTCGATTGGAACAACCATCGATTTGACTTTTTCGAGACACATTAAACTTGAAACTCTCCCATTCGTTTCATACTTTTCCTATCATCGTCCTATCCTCAACAGAATAACACAGATTGGAAGAAGTTAAATAGCAAACATGTATAAAAGTTATAGTTAAAATAATCTCTTCGTTAAAGTTATAAACATATTTGAATTAATGAGTGCAAATAAAAGTAAATTTACAAATTAAATTGTAGATTTCATTTCACTCCTTCTTTGAATCCATACAAAATAGTGATAAATCAATAAAAATGATTCAATTTTATTCATAAAAGTATTCAATCATTTCATCAATGTTTTGTTATGACGTTGTCACGTTAAACTATCGTCCGTAAACCGACTTTACAGACAACCCCCCCCCCCCCCCTTTTTTTTACGACGTATTTATGTACGCTGAGAGAGATACTATGTGCCGGAAATTAGGCATTTCGGCACGTTTTTTTTTTTAAATTTTTATTATAATTTTAAATTATTTTTGGAAATTTTTATTTTCTTTATCATTTAGGTACAAAAGGGTGATTTACACTTTGTTAGGCTGGTGTACTCTACGTAGTTAAACTTTGTGCCGGTGGACGGAGGCTCGTGTGCAGGGAGTCTGAATTTTTTTTCTCTCTGTTTCACGAAGAATGATTCTAACTCAGTTTTACGCGACTGCCTCGCGGATACAAAGCACTGAAGCGTCGGAAAGATACCCGAAGACAAGTCTTGAGGTAACAATAGTCCTCCGAAGCAGTGACTCCACTTCTCCTTCTATCCTCCCACCACCCTAGGGGGGAGGGGAATCGTTCACTCTCTGGAGGAATAAATGAGATAAAGAACGTTTCACCCATCATCGATGAATGCTCCGTCACGCCCTCAGCTTTTCGCCTGCAACTGTGTTCGTCAACGAAGTATGAGCGCCCAGCTTGGACGAAGATAATCGTTCAATTTTGTCCATCAAATAAATGTTTTATCGGATAACATCAAGCATTTTTTAAGGCCCCCGCCCACCCGGGCACAAACGCGGTGAGCAGAGCTTCAGAAAAAAAAACAACGCGATTTGAAAACTACTCAACATATCCGAGGGGGTCTGCGTACGAAAATCACTTTTGTTTCGGATTAAGTTTTTTGACTGTTCTTTTAGAAGAGGGAAAATGGCTTGAATGCGTGTTTTCTGAGTGATTTTCAGGCGTGAAACAACCGGTACAGTCTCTTGAAAGCACTTTTCAGAACTTGCTTTACACATTTACTCTTAATTTCTGTGCCATATAATGTTACGGTCACCGCTCAAATTAGTTGTCCAATGCACGACGCCAGTTGAGAGCCTTGCGCTTAGAGGCGACTCCGCGCTGGAAGCACCAGCGAGCGTCGCCCTAACACGCACGCGCCTGGACCAGAAAGGGCAGAGACCGGGCGCCAGAAACACGCCGTGACTCACTGCGGCCGGCACAGACTTGGTGGGGTCGCCATATAAGCCCTGCGGCGAGGTCCAGCTGTCTGCGCGTCTGCGCGTCTGCGCGCCTCCAAGCACCGTCAGCCAGTTGCAAACGTCGCAACTGTTGTCTCTGGAAACCTATCGTGGGAAGCCTTAGGCTGGGTTCACAATTAAAAAAATTAAGCGAGTGCATAGCAAGCCATGCACGCGACCTGTGCACACGACCTGTGCGAACTGCGAAATCGGTTCACAATTGAATTCTTACTGTTAATTTCAGCCAATGAAATTTCGCGAACTATGCGACATATGTTAGCAGTGTAGGTAAATAAACATATTAACTTTCAAAATAACGATAATTCTATTATTATCCCGACTTTTTCTTACCACAATATGGTTAATAAATACAAACATATTTCTAGTCCCGCCAAAAAAGCACCCTGCTCTTCTTTCATTGGCTGTTGTGCCATGCGTACGCGACCGAAATAAAATATATTCATTTCACTCCTATGCGCACGTCCTCGCTCCCATGCACACGACCAACTTTCTGCTATTGTGAATCGTTAGGTTAGGAAACATGGCGTTCATATCCTATGCGCACGACCTACTGTTACGGTTACTGTTATTTTTTCAATTGTGAACCCAGCCTACGTTGTCCATCAAGTTCTGTCCCTGCCAGAACACGCCCGAATATTCACCTTCGGCCAACCTCGGTTTTTTTTTTTAAATATATATTTATATTTCTCTGTTTATTTTAATGTAGCTATACTAACCTAACTAACCGTCCATAGTGTTTTAAAGTTTTTTAATGTAGCTAACCTAACCGACCACTTTTAATATTTGAATTCGTTTTTTTTCCTGCGCAAAAATAAAACAATGACTGTGAGACGTTGAGGCCCTGCTGTACCACGGCGGTGGAAACAGCCGGGAGTGGTCGTGAGAGAGCCGGGGTCAAGGGTCAAGCATCCAGGAGCCGCTGCCAAGTGCGCACCCCCCTCCCCCCCCTGACTACCCGTGGGCAGCGCCGCGCCGGCCGCATTCCTCTTCCCAGCTGACGATCACGGAGGTCACTAGTGGCCAAGCGCGCCACTGGGCCCGTTATACAGACCTCCGGAACATTACACCATCACTGAGACTGCATTTCAAGGTTACGAAATATCAATTTACTTAAAAAAATAAGTAAAGTATGTTTAAAGTAAAGTATGTGTAAAGTCGGTTTACGGACGATAGTTGAACGTGACAACGTCATAACAAAACATTGATGAAATTATTGCATACTTTTATGAATAAAATTGAATCATTTTTATTTTAATAATAAAAGAATAAATACTTGAAATTATACTAGTAATCTGATTTTTAAAATGCAAGAATAATTAACGTTTGTTGCCGAAATTGTTGTTGTAATAAGCAATGAAAACCACATTAACTTTTCACTTCACTTTATAAACAGTCGAGTGGAAGAGATAGATGCGGCGCAAGCGTACATTGAGCGTAACGGGACACAGCGTAATGGAACAATGTGCGTAACGGGACACTTTTTTGTGCGTGCAGCCGGCGTTCATCGATTTATTAGACGTTGGCACGTCAAATTTTTTTTTAAAAAACATGCTTCGAGATTATAGCACGGGCAGTATTTACGTATATAATAAAAATAAACCACAAAGTAATAATAGAACACTACATATTCTTGCACTTAAAAACAATTTTTTTCACGTATTTTGAACACACACTTACATGGATAAAACCGCAAGCAGCCAAGTATTCGGCTTCTATTGAACGCACGGAGTCACGTAAACGCAAGAGCTCGGCATTGCCGAGCTGATCCGTACGGGTCCATATCCGTTTGCGTGCTGTTGTATGGTCTCTGTTCCGTGAGATCCGTCTCCGTTTACGTGTCAGTGTAGAGCGGGTCTTAAAGAGTTTTAGGCGTGATCTCGTTTCATTAACTGGTTTGATCCATTGTTCTGTGCTCCGTTGCAGACAGGGCAGAAAAGCACATGTAAGTGAGAACACAGTAAGTTTGTTTTGTACGTAACAAGTATATGTAGCATTTGTAAGTGAATCAATGAATGAAATAGGGTTTAACGTAGCTTCGAAACAGAGGTTATGTAAGGTCACGGGATACGGCGCAGTTTCTACGAAGATCCGTTAACATTTTGCGTAATGTAATTTGTTTTAAATTTAAAAGTAGTCCCAGACGTGTGTATATTACATTGGCAGCAACTTATTCTGTTTCTGTCGTTCTTTGGACGGTATTTGTAAGCATCTTAATGTGGTTGTTAGGGTTCGTAAAACAAAAACTCTGGGTAGGCTGTATTTTAGACTATGGCCGCCACGGGTTTGTTTCATGAATTGCCATCGCGACAAACTCGGTCCATCGTTCACAACCACTGGCTCAACTGTCTCCATATCCACGTCCATTACCAAAAAATTATCTGCATTCCCCGCGCAAATTTCGCACCTCGTTTCTCCCCACTGGCTCATTTCTCCCGGCTACTTTTCGCCTCGTTCGATGCCTACTCTGCGTTGTTAAATTTCTTCTGCTCGGGCTATTTCTCTTGTTTCTTTCTTTCTTTCTTTTCTCCCCAAAATAACCAGTTTTCGCTTAGGCATTTTGCGATTAATGTCTCCAAAACCAAAGTTAGAAACTTTATAGTTATTCCACTCAACCAGCAGTGCTCACGAGCAAATCAGTATATTACTTTCGGAGTTACGGCGCTCAGTGACTTCAACGCTCATTACGTCATCACAGGAAATGTTAACCGGGTGAGTCATGCGTAACGAACACGAGCCAAGTCTGATCTACTCAGATAGATTTACTTCAACTCTGTAGCTTTCATAGATAACGAGTTTGAAGCGGTGTCGAATCCTCAGCCGAAGTGACACCCAACCCGAGATTAAGGACATTCTTATTCCTGACGGGAATTCGTGTCAAATAACATCGATTTGTGAGTGTTAGTCGCAGGGCCGGATTCAGGGGAGGGCAACCGGGGCGAAAGCCCCGGGGCCTCCACAAACGGAGGGCCCCCACAAATCCTTTGATATTCTTTTTTCGCTGTTTTACCTTTACCTACAGCACTTTGTACATACATGATTATATTATTGTTAAATATTAACATAAATATTCATTAACACTAAAATTTAATTTCATATAATTCTTGTCTCCGATTATATTTATGTATGTTTTTTAAATACTAAGAGAATCTACTTGATTTCACAAAAAAAAATATATATTTATTGGAAAACTCGACTGAAAAAAATTGTTCATTTTATTTGTAAAATAATTTGGGGCCAGGGGGCCTCCGCTCCTCTGTTGCCCCGAGGCCTCCAGACCTCTGAATCCGGCCCTGGATAGTCGGGAAACGTGTCCCATGCGTAGGGTGCTGCTTCTGAGAACTGTCACGAATTTGATACGAGTTACATGACACATGCGGTACTAGGAACTGTGGAGAACAAAGTCTGTCAGGAGTACTGTTCGTCGAATCGTCCGTGAGTTCCGTGAGTGAGTAATCTTCAGAAGATGTAGTCGTAGTCACATTCTACCTCACCGCCGCCATATTGCACACACGCAGAACACTGTGCATTAGAGGTGTAAAAGTAACGAAAAAAAGCGTACCCGTATGTATTAGTTTCTGTAACAATTAGTACTCGTTACTATCGTATCGTTACGTTACTCGTTACTTCCAATACCTCATAACATGCTATGTTATGTCAGAGCAACGAATCTAGTCGTATTGCGTACGCGTAAAGTATGACGTCGCGGCGTCGCAACATTCGTAATTTGTAGAAAACATACTTATACATTACATACCAAACTGCGTAAGGTGCATTTTTTCACTTTTCCGTATTTTGAACCAGACTTGTGTTTAAGTCATTCTAAATTTAATGGGATTTAATAGTTAAAGCAACTTTAATAATTAGTAAAAAAAACTTGGACGACGAATTTCCAAATTATACTTTACTTAATAAACAAACATCGTGTTTTGTAACGTACGTTTTTTAATTCACCGAATAAGCGTGCGCATGCGTAAAACATACGATCAGCAAACGTTTCAATACACGCATACGAAAAAATGCGAGTAACGAAATGCATTCGTGTGTAACGTTTCGTTACTCGGTACTAGATGGCGCACCCGTTACTCAGTACCGAATACATACGGTTTGCTACAGCTCTACTGTGCAAACAGTGCTCTACCACGCCTGATGGCGGTCACGGAAATACACGCCGTCTGGGATGTGTTCTGTGCCAGTGACGCTCGCTGGTATTTCCAGCGCAAGGCCGTAGGCATGCGCGCAGTCTTCTCGTCGTGCACATGATAACTGTGATATTTCACTGATAACCATAATATCTAGAGACCTGCAAAATTAGCGGATTCATTTCGTGACATGCTACAATTCAAATAATTATACCTTAGCGCTGCTTCTACCATTGGTTCACTGTTAATCTGGAGTAATGAGGGCCAATTAGAGACCCTCACTCATAGAAGTGTCGAATCACAGGCCACCCAGTCGAGACGACTCACAAGTCAGCAGCCAATGAACAGGTGGCATTTGCCCGAGTGTGTAGAGTGTAGTAGAGTCTATCCTGGAGGTCATTGAACCCGCGAATTTTGCAGGTCTCTAATAATATCATATGGCGGGGAAGTTAAAGTTTAGGTGTATTGCAAAGCCGTTGAGTAATTTCAATAATATTTCATGCCTTAAAAATTATTCTGAAAATTCAGTACTCACTCTCCTGAAAAGGCAGTTTAAAAACGGAATCCGGAAATATAACGCCCTCCCGGCGTATTCTTAAATGTTTTTTCGTAAACAACTCCAAGTCAGATATCTTGAGCTGTTTTCAAATTGGTGTTTTTTTGTTTTGTTTTGATGTGATAACGTCTTATAAATCGACGAACGTCGACTGCACGCATGAAAAATTGTCACGTTCCGCCTGAGCCGAGCGTGCAAGAACCGACCAACCACCGTGCGAAGAAAATCTTCTATAATATCAAACAGGTTAAGGCGGGTTTTTTTTTAACTGTTTGTTCGTGATTATAGTTGAACAAATTATTTAAATTAAATTTGCAAAAAAAAATGGTATATAATATTTGAACATTAAAAAGTAACTATGTCATTTTTCATAAGTGTTTTCTTGTGACGTTATCACGTAAAATTATCGTCCGTAAACCGACTTTACAGGCAACTCCCCCTGAAGCTTTGCACATTGTACGAGCGGCCAGGCGGGCGGAGGCCTTGTAACACGCTCACCTCCACGAGACACGGTCGTGTCGAATGAACAGTGCTTCACGCGGTGGCCCACGAGGCAGTGGCAACCCCGCGCCCGCCGAGTTGCAGTCCTGCTGCCCCAGGGACGTAACAGGGCCTCGAACCCCTCACCACTTTCTGCTTCCTTCAAATCAGGGTTCGCTCATTCCAACCACGGTTCAAAACCAACTGGTTTTTTTTATAAAAACGAATGTTTATTTTTTTAAATAGAATATCTTAATTTTTAAAAGCAAGCTCTATTTCCACTCTAATAATAACAAAAGGTTGCTCACAGTTTTTTTTCCCTTGTGATTTATAGGAACAAAGAAAAAAAAATAGTAAACAAGATGTCCGAATAAGTTGTAAATTATACCCAAATACTCCTCTAAAATCAAATTAATTTGTGAATTGTAGACAAAATGTTAAAAAAAAGAGAGGAAATAAATTATTATCTTTGAAAGATTTCTGCATAACTTGATGTAAGCTTTTGGACATACACTAAGCACATGTATGTCTGTAGAAGAAAACTACAAAAAACCCAAAAGACTAAAACACAAATTAAGCAAAAAATTGCTGTTGCCAACCACCACATAATATTCCATAACATGAATATGATCAAAAAACAAAGAAAAATGGACTAAGAGAACGAAATTGCTGTTGACAACAGCATTTTTTTTGCTTAATTTGTGTTTTTGTCTTTTGGGTTTTTTTTGTAGTTTTCTTCTACAGGCATACATGTGCTTAGCAGTGGCGTATGTCCAAAAGCTTACATCAAGTCAGGAAATAAATTATTACTAAAAAAAAAAAAATCATATTCTGTGGGGCCGCGTAAGTACGTAGCCTGAAAGTTTTCCATCGCTGGTGAGCGAGCTAGTGGCCTGAGATGAGATGAGCTCCACGCGGCAAGGGCAGGAGGCAGAGACCTCGCCCGGTCCAAGGTCACAGCCTCACAGCCTCACAGCCGCCGCGGGAGCAACAGGTTGACCCCCCTCCCCACTCCTACCCTGCCACATACTGCCGCAAGCAACCAGCTTGCCGCATGATCCTCCCCTCTCCACCTTCAAGCCCGAGGACCTCCAAGCCCGGCTGCAGCGAGCCGGCGCCGACACTAACCGAGTGGGTCTTTATTTCTCTTAAGGCCCTTGCCCACCCGGGCACACACGCGGTGCGCAGAGCTTCAGGAAAAACAAAGCGATATCAAAACCACTCAACATATCCTAGTGGAGGTCCGCTTACGAAAAGCATTTAAGAGTTCGCTGAGGGCCGAAAAGAACTTTTGATTTCGGATTAAGTTTTTAAACTTGTAGTTTTAGAAGCGTTGAAATGGCCAAAAACGCATGTTTTCAGATTAATTTTTTTTTAGGCGTAAAAACAACCGGTACAGATTCTTGAAAGCACTTAAAGGGACTTGCATTACATCTTTATCTTCGTTTCTCGGGCCATATAATGTTACGGTCACCGCTCAGATCTCGCAGTTGTCATGTGACGACGAGAAGACTGCGCGCCAGTCCAGAGGAGACACCGCGCTAGAAGCACCAGCGAGCGTCGCGCTTATCATCCCGCCTCACTGACACACATACACCCCTGACGAGACGGGGGGGGGGGGGGGGGGGCCTAACCTAACTAAAACTCGGTGTGTTTGTTTGGGAGGGGTCTGGGTAACGGAAGTCTCTAATGGCCAGCTGCACCGCTCCACCCTTCGATCCACGATCCAGTGATGTTAGCCCATGAATGATCCGTGGATCAATCTTCTAGAAAGTTGCGCCAACACATAGTGGGCCTACAAGAGCTTAGCTTGCCTGAACTATGGTTCATACACTTCCAATCTACAACGGGTGGCAGCAGTGTCGAAGAAATGTTAGGTGCATTTCAATTGGTGCGTTGGAACGACACGAGTCGCTACACTCGATGTTGACTCCGGCGGACAAACGGTCGATGCGATTGCCACAAGATGGCAGCACACATAGCCGCTGCGTCATCTTTTGAATTTTCATAACAGATGAAAACACGTTTGGTATTTGAAAGTTAATACAAAACGAAACAGTCCGGCATAACGAATAGTTTTTGACTTTAAAAAAATAACGCTCTTATTTAGTATGGAAAGTAATCACGTAGAAATAAAATATTTGAACATATAACTAAAACAACAAGAATATCATTCATTTAAAATATGGGTATTTCGCGTGAAAAGAGGTCTCACTTATAAAGAGTAAAATTTTTGATAGGTCTGCATTTTTGACGTGACGTCTAATAAATCGATGAACGCCGGCTGCACGCACGAAAAAGTGTCCCGTTACGCACATTGCCCCGTTACGCTCATTGTACGCTTGCGCCGCATCTATCTCTCTTCCACTCGATTGGAACAACCATCGATTTGACTTTTTCGAGGCACATTAAACTTGAAACACTCCCATTCGTTTCCTACTTTTCCTATCATCGTCCTATCCTTAACAGAATAACACAGATTGGAAAAAGTTAAATAGCAAACATGTATAAAAGATATAGTTAAAATAATCTCTTCGTTAAAGTAATAAACATATTTGAATTAATGAGTGCAAATAAAAGTAAATTTATCAATTATCTTGTTGATTTAATTTCACTCCTTTGTATCCATACAAAATAGTGATAATTCAATAAAAATGATTCAATTTTATTCATAAAAGTATGCAATCATTTCATCAATGTTTTGTTATGACATTGTCACGTTAAACTATCGTCCGTAAACCGACTTTACAGACAACCAAATTTTTTTTAATAATACCCAAATATTTACGTCTGATGAAATCATGAACATGCCGGGCATATCTGCCGGCGCAGTGTATCCTAGATCACTGTCATGAGCTGACCCGAGAGTTTCCGATGATCTTCGCTCAGTCAATGGTGTCAGTGGTGCAGCAGAGAATGTGGTGAGCGATGATCAAAACCAGCTCATGACTGGAGATCACACGCGACAGGACCGCAGCTGGAGATCCGGTGGGAAGGACAAACAAAGGGAGTTGCCTGATGAAGGTCGGGAGACAGACAGACATCCTTCCTCGCAGGGCGGGAGGGGAAAAGGGACAGGAAGTTAGGGCGACGCCTGACCTCGACCCCTGGCAAGCCGATGAAGACCCGAACCGCCGCACACAACGTCTGGGGGCTGACGATCTGTGAAAGCCTTGGAGACAATCAAGGACAAACAATGCGGTAATAAAAGCAGGGTTTTATCAATGGGAGGGGGATAAACCTCCTCCCCCCCCCCCCAGAAATCATAAAAAAAAAAGATCATTACTACCAACAAAAGTAAAGAATCTGAACGTCGTTCCCCCCTCCCCCTTCACCCACACAGAAATGTGATCACCAAAATAAAGGCATCAAACTTTATTCTCTAATTTTTAAGTCATTCCACCAATTTTTCGACTTTAAAAAAGGGGCTCTAATGGATGTTTATTTTTAGTATGAAACGTACGTAATATTCTAAAGTGGTTGTGCGGGTTCAAGGAACTTTCGGCGAGAAAAGGTTTTAATATTAATACTACCGGGATGTTCTCAAGCGAATGTCTCGTATGACACAACGGTAGCATTCTCTTCTGCACTGATAGCCCTGAGGTCACCGTGCCTGTAGCTGACCAATCGGGGAATGCCAGTTCTTAGCCTAGATGGCGTCTCCTTTTAGCCCAGACTGCCTGACCTCTCGCACTTGAGTAGCTCCGGCCTCCAACCCAGACGCCAATGCGATCTTCCCTCAGCAGCCTGCGATTTCAACTGCTGTCGGTGTAAAAGATAACTACCGTATGCCACACGAGTTCATTCATGATTTCATTACATGCTAATATTGACATAAATAGCAGCCATTAAGTTCATAAAATCAATCAATTAAGGACTTGTATAGCAGGAAGAAACATTTCGTAAACAATTATATGTTGTATTTGGAACGTATTTGAAATTATGTGCAAAAGCATGAAATATGATAAGCGAAATGATTTAGAACACTCCTCCCCTTTAAGAGGACACACACGGTGCGCAGAGCTTCAGGAAAAAAAAAAAAACAACGCGATTTCAAAACTACTCAACATATCCGACGGAGGTCTGCTTACGAAAAGCATTTTAAGAGTTCAGTGAGGGCCGAAAAGTACTTTTGATTTCGGATGAAGTTTTTAAACTGTATTTTTTAGAAGAGTTAAAAATGGCTTAAACGCAAAGTTTTCCGGAGTAATTTTTAGGCGTAAAACAACCGGTACAGATTCTTGAAAGCACTCAAGGGACTTGCATTACATCTTTATCTTCATTTATCGGGTCGTGTAATGTTACGGTCACCGCTCATGTGACGACGAGAAGACTGCGCGCCAGTCCAGAGGAGACACCGCGCTAGAAGCACCGGCGAGCGCCGCTACCCGGAAGCAGGCCACAGCTGGTCCTGAAGAGCCGCTCTGTTTGTCCTCGCGACAGGGGGGTTGTTAGCACCTCTGCCCCGCTGCCCCGCTCACCTGCTGTGTCTACTGTCTGCTGTGCGCTCGACGCGGACAGACCACGCGCGTAAGCCGCGCAGTTGACTGTGCATTACTTCATGTAAACTTTTGGACATACGCCATTGCTAAGCACATGTATGTCTGTAGAAGAAAACTACAAAAAACACAAAATTAGGCAAAAAATTTTGTTGTCAACAGGATATAAACAGACGCACCTGTGTTTTCGTACCATGTGCGTCTCAGCCTGAGGACGGGAGCAGACAGCAGTTCCCGAAACGTCGCTTGTTTTTGTTTTAGAAAACTATTGTGTTTGTTTCGTCTTTTCGTTTTGTCGTGTTTTTGTCTCGTTTAAACTGTTGTGATGAATTTTTTTGGGTTCAATATTTTTGAGCTGACATCATTTGTGGGTTTTTTTTTTTTCGTACTGTTAGTCCATTCTTCTTTGTTTTTCTTTGTTTGTTGACCATATTCCTGTTATGGAATATTATGTGGTGTTTATATCCGGTTGAAAACAGCAATTTTTTGCTTAATTTGTGTTTTTGTCTTTTGTGTTTTTTGTAGTTTTCTTCTACAGACATACATGTGATTAGCAATGGCGTATGTCCAAAAGCTTACATCAAGTCATGCACTCCCATTGGACAAATCTTTCAAAGATAATAACTGTGCATTCGAACACAAAGGCATATTTAAAAGAAAAAAAAGGAGGGGGGGGGGCGAGGATGGTTCCACCCACCCTCTCTTCTGAAGTAGGAAAAATATAAAAATATATATATAAACTAATATTAACCATGAAGAAAACTAGTTACAAAATAAAAACCTTGCATCATTAATGAGAAGTCATATGTACTAGAGACAAGCAAAAGGAATTCCGAAAATATCCCCCCCCCCCCCCCACCCTCTTTTTATTTTCCTCTTTTTCCTGTTTCCATTTTGAGCTGGATACGCCCTTATGTTCGAGTTAACCATGGAATAAGTTTGTTAAACAAGCGACCTGTGTCATATTTCACAACGGCAGATTGTGATGGTTCTCGTCGAAATGAACGTCCTTACAGACAGACATAACAGCGCTGAACTCGGTTGAACTTGAAAGAAATCTGCCGCAGCCGTAGCTTGACGACCGCTCTGCCGCGTCTCGCGAGCCGTCCGTTGAGAAGCGCCGCCATTTTGAGGTCATTTTGCTGCGTTTCGAGATTTCCATTTAGTACAACTTTTAGACTGGGGGGAAGCTACGACGTTCGTTTCGGTTTCAATCGTCAGCTCTCGTCAAAATATATCGATTGAGTATATAGAACATAAGTGTAAAATAGTTACAGTGAATATATATGATGTTAAAATAAAATTAAAAAAACAGCGTATTTTATATTTTGTATAGAAAATATTAGCTGTTACGTACACGTATTCACGTACAACACACGGCCGTGTCCATGACACAGCCACACCCCATTTTGACGTGACAACGTCTAATAAATCTATTTGCGCCGGTGCAGCACGAAAAAGTGTCCCGTTACGCTCATTGTACGCTCGCGCCGCATCTATCTCTCTTCCACTCGATTGGAACAACAATCGATTCGACTTTTTCGAGGCACATTAAACTTGAAACACTCCCATTCGTTTCCTACTTTTCCTACCATCGTCCCATCCTTAACAGAATAACACAAATTGGAAGAAGTTAAATAGCAAACATGTATAAAAGTTATAGTTAAAATAATCTGTTCGTTAAAGTAATAAACATATTTGAATTAATGAGTGCAAATAAAAGTAAATTCATCGATTAAATTGTAGATTTCATTTCACTCCTTCTTTGTATCCATACAAAATAGTGATGATTCAATAATAATGATTCAATTTTATTCATAAAAGTATGTAATCAATTCGTCAATGTTTTGTTATGACGTCACGTTGAACTATCGTCCGTAAACCGACTTTACAGACAACCGATTTTTTTTCATCGCGTCGCGCGTGGACTGCGCGTGGACTGCACGGAGGACGGACGCACCGTCAGTCAGCCGAGCGCGGGTAGTCGCGGCGTGACGTGGCGGCGGCTGATTGCATCACGCCCTTTGTCCGGGTGTCCGGGTGTCCGGGGGCTGGCGCGATAGCGGGGCGGCTGCTTCCTGCGCGCGCAGATGCTGCCGGCACGCGCTCCGTCCGCCGATAAGCCCCGGCGACCTCCTCGCAACAAGGAAGTGCGACTCTTCACGCGTGGACACTGTCGGCTGGGCCCATTACTTGCGGTTATTTAACATTGCGTAGTGAGAATATGTAGGTAACAACCTGGTGCAGTGGGTGCACTGGCCTAGCGACTGTCTGTTCCCGGCTCGGCGCAGGGGAAGCCTTATTTTCATAGACGAGAGAGCCAAACGCCCGGTCGTGCATCTTCGTTTTTTTTTTTTTTGTTCATTGTAAAAGGTTAGGTTAGCTACATTATAAATACTTTAAAACATCGTGGACGGTTGATTTGGTTAGGATAGCTACATTAAAGATACTGTGAGATCATGTAAACGGTTTCCTAGCCCTGGGCAGCTACATATTAAAAAGTTATTTGCTAAGCAACCATAAAATGATTTTACAGTATTTTTAATGTAGCTATAGTTACCTAATACAACCAACCATCCACAATGTTTTAAAGTATTTATAATGTAGCTAACACCTATCCTAATCGACCGCAAAACAGGCTTCCCCCATTACTACTGGCTTCTGAGTTGTAGCCGCGTCCAAGGCGAAGGTATCACCGACGGAAAGCCTTCTTTTATCAGACGAGAGAGCCAAAACCCGAAGTTCATGCTTTTTCCGTAACTTTAATGTAGCTATCCTAACCAAATCAACCGTCCACAATGTTTTAAAGTATTTTTAATGCAGCTAACCTAGCCTAATTGACCATTAGTATCCTTTTATCAACACCGCCACATTTATTTACAATGAACCAAAATAAACCGAAGATGCACGATCGGTAGTTTGGCTCTCTCGTCTGTGAAAAGAAGGATTTCCATCACCGACGTTGCGGTCGCCATCATCAGGGAGCAGTTTATCTACCGCAGACTTGTCTCTGGAACTGCCAGAAATGGTCTCCGACCTGAATTTTCTGGAACGGTCGGATTTTGCGCCGAAAGAGCGCCTCTCGCGGGCAAACGCAAGCTCTTTATACTGATTGATGATGGCGACTGCAACGGCGACCGAAACGTTGGTAATTATCTTCGCCTTTGACGCGGCTACAACACAGAAACCAAACAACTCCACCTACTTGACAACTAATTAATCATAAACCTTAAAAAAAAAAAAAACTTAATGTTCTTTGGAATAAAACGGCGTGTTCTGTATGAATGAGTAGAAGATGCAGTATTTCTAGTATGCCACACCACAAAATATATGGCTATCAAAAATAAAGTGAATTAAGTTTTCACTTGTTTCATTGCCTGACTGTTGCATTAATTTTTATAATCAGTGTAACTTCTGCTATAGTAGTATTATATTATGAAATATATACAGCGGATGGGCCAAAACGAATGCAAAAACTAGGTCACAATCTCACAAACGCTCTGCGAGGTAACAACAAAGGCCGCACCCACAAAGAAGCCACGTGATTACGAACACACATTTTCCCTTAAAAATCCGACTACTAATGACGCTGTGACAGTACATTGGGTACCGTAATCTTCTAGTATGATACATACTCATTTCGGATGGTATTTATCGTACGTGTGTATCAGTGTGGAACTAAAAAAAAAAATAGGTAAGCGATGTAATTTAAATATAATAAGTATTAAGTGATGTGACCTTTTAGTGGTACGATATTCTTTCAACATAGCTGGGTGTGTTAAAGGAGCCAAACCTTTTTACAATGTAGTTTAACCTATAAAACAATTTTTTGAGGTTAGGAATGTTACCGCAATAATTGCTATGGCAAACATTCATTGCACAAATTTATTTCACTCAATCTTTAAACTAAATCATTATTAAACAAATCAAAGATATTTTTAAATACTTGAAAATATATATTAAATTTAAAAAATAAATATTAACCATTCATATTTTACTGACAGAAAAAAAAGTATTTGACGCACTCGTTAAATATTCAGTTGCTGCTTGCCTTCGACGTCACTGATTTGTGCCTTGGCTCACAAGGGGGACGCACCACAACGCCGAAATACCACAACGCCGAACGTACAATAACGCCGAAAACCATAACGCCGAATGCCAAATTGACTACAACGCCGACAGCTAGAAAACTGCTGTGTACCACAACGCCGAAATACATTAACGCCGAAAAATGTCATTGCAGGACTGCCACAAAGGTTAGGTTAGGTAATGTTAGCACACAAATTCATTCAGTTGTTTTTCATTTTGCTCCTGTGGCCGCCCCCCCCCCCCCTTCCTCCCTTACCCGCAGCAACAATTTTCGGCGTTACTGTATTTCGGCGTTGTGGTACGCAGCAGATTTCTAGCTGTCGGCGTTGTAGTCAATTTGGCATTCGGCGTTGTTGTAACGATCCCTCACAAGTCTCGCGGATAATTTGCGAAACACACGCCACATGTTGTACCGTAACCACCAAACACGCCACATGTTGTACCGTAACCACCAAACACGCTACGTGTTCCGGTGCAGCGTGGAGAATACCGCGAGTGTTTGCAATCAACCCGCAATCATGGTTGCGACTGCAACACATCCGCGCCTGGTGGAACTAATTTCCGCGGGGCGTTCATCAGCCATTCATTACTCCTGGAAACACTCGAGGTGACCTCCAGTCAGCCCGTGTACGTCCGTGACGTCACAGCGCTTAGTCGACCTCTTGACGAGTTCCGTTATTTCAGACGAGCACTATCTCTGTGGTGTTCTTTCCAACGTGGAAAATTGATTTCAAACAATTTTTATGGCCGCAGGTTTTCACTAGTTTGTCATAGGTAGAGATCGGAAAAATTCGCGGGTTCAATGACCTCCAAGATAGACTCCACTATCTTCTACACACTCGGGCAAATGCCAACTGTTCATTGTCTGTTAACTTGTGAGTCGTCTCGACTGGGTAGCCTGTGATTCGACACTTCTATGAGTGAGTTTCTCTAATTGGCCCTTAGTCCTCCAGATTAACAGTGAACCAACGGCAGAAGCAGCACTAAGGTATAATTATTTGAATTGTAGCATTTCACGAAATGAATCCGCGAATTTTTCAGGTCTCTAACGATACGTAGGGTCGTGCATATTTCGCGGAAAGATCCCGAGACTAGCTGAAAGTTAAAACACTGTAGCACCGTCTGTGTTTCGTAATTGGGTGGGTTTCCGTCAGGTGCGTGTCGACAGTCGAAAAAACCAATCACAGCGATTCCGTACGGAAGCCAAAGCGTCCTGAGTGGCTCGTGCAAACAAGGCACCGACTTCTCTCGCAGACGGCCGCCAATCACAAGGAAGAAACCGCTGGTGCAGATATACCGTGTTGCAGACTAATAGGTAGGGATAGGAAAAATTCGCGGGTTCAATTCGCGACAGGCTAAAATACAAATAGTTACACCTCAGTGCTGCCTCTTCTATTGGCTCACAACTCAACCTGGATGACTCCGGGCCAATTAGAAACGCCCGACCAAAGCTTTATCGAATCACAGGCTGCTACGTTGGGACGTCTCACAAGACGGCAGCCAATGGGTGGGTGGCATTTGACCGAGTGTACGTAGAACTATGGAGTTCATCCTGCAGGTCATTGAACCCGCGAATTTTACCTATCCCTACTAATAGGTGTTCAGATTTATTCGCGAAAAATGCCTGTCCCTAACGATACGTAAAGGAGAGCGATGACGGATATCGGTCACCGGACCCGGCGGTAATTAGCGACGGCGACTGACGACTGGCTAATTGTGGCGGTGTGGGGGAAGAAGGGGGAACCAGCTGCTAGGCGCCAGTCGGACAGAGGCGAGGTCGACTACACACGGACCACGCACTAACGCTTCAGACACACGGAGCACAATTGCTCGCTGTGTTCAAGATGTTCGCTACGCGAGTAAAATACAGCCAGCTGCATCTCACGTGTCACTGGCCACGCCCAAAACTAACGTTCGCTACATTTGCTATGTTGGCTATCTTGGCGACGTCACCGGATGTTTGGGGGAAGCCTTCATTTCACAGACGAGAGAGCCACACCCGAAGTTCCCCGAAGTTCATGCTCGCTCCCCCCCCCCCCCCCCCCCCCGGTTCTATCTCGTTGTATAAACCGGTGTGGCATTAAATTTTGCGGTCGATTAGGATAGGTCAGCTACATTATAAATACTTTAAAACATTGTGGATGGTTGGTTATATTAGGTAAGTATAGCTACATTAAAAATACTGTAAAATCATTTTATGGTTGCTTAGCAAATAACATTTTTAATATGTAGCTATCCAGGGCTAGGAAACCGTTTACATTATTTCACATTATCTTTAATGTAGCTATCCTAACTAAATCAACCGTCCACAATGTTTTAAAGTATTTATAATGTAGCTAACCTAACCTTTTACAATGAACAAAATAAACCAAACCCCATGTGCCAAGGGAAACAAAGATGGCCTCGCGCACTGCAGACACAGTGAATGTTCCGATGATGAGATTATTTCAGATGAGAATTTAACACTTTTATATATAAACTATCTGTAGTAACCGACATTGCCCGGGCTGAACACAGGGTGATATATTGTCCGCGAGTTAAAAGCAAAATGAATAGCGCTATACGGCAGGGTGGTGGACATAGAGAAATGACACAATTGCTGACGATCGATTGGACGGTTTAGAAGATTATGCGCTGCAGCGCCGTCCAGCGGCGAGTTACAAAAAGAATGGGTAGCATAAAAACCTTCTCCGTGAAAAAAAATACTTCGCTGTGCCAACTTTCATGGCGATCGGTCAAACGGTGTCGGAGTTTATCAACGTCATACATAACAACATCCTATTATATATATATGTATAAAATAGAGAGAGAGAGAGAGAGAGAGAGAGAGAGAGGCCGTGTACCCGATGGGAAAGTATTTGATCCTCATTTTTGACGAATTACTAAAAAATCGTTTAAGAACCTGACTTCTAACTTCGAAAATTGACAATACTTCCATACAAACGTTTATCCCCCATTGGGGATGAATTTTCAAAAATCCCTTTTTTTTTATTGCTCACCTACGTTATGTAAGGAACTTCTATGCAAAATTTCATGCTTATAGACCCACAGGTTTAAGCTGTGTGTTGTCAGCCAGTCAGTCAGTGTTAAGAGTTTCATTAAGTAAATAATGCCACCCATTTTTATCACAAAGATGTGCGTAATTGCATGGATTGGCTGTTACTTTTGCGGACATATCTTAACAGCACGCGTGCCTGTATTGAGGACACCGCAATTTACGCGCGATGGAACAAAGTGGGTCGGGTCAGCAGCGCTGAGCTATTTCATATCACTACAATCGCGTTACGTCGCGTATCGACACGTAAGTCGCACAGTGGTCGCTGTCACTGCTTTGGCATTCGTGGTCTGACAAGTTTTATTAAGTAGATAAGATATAAAATAGATAATATTTATAAATGATTAAAAATATTATTTTAGTTAAATTCATTAAGACCTAATTAATAATTACATATTTAATATCCCATATAATTAATTATGAATGTTATATTAATTATACATATATACTTTGAATGTGTATCTATTTGTAAATGAAGAAATTATGACGTAAGTAATGTTTGCAGTCTTTCACGGCCGTTGTCTGAAGTAGCTTGGCTTCATGGGTTGAAGCCATGTCCTCGGCGAATAATTCACCGATGTTTCGGTCGACACTGCAGTCGCCATCATCAGGGAGCAGGTAACTGACGGCGACTGTGTGTGACGACCGAAACGTCGGTGAATTATTCGCCAAGGACACGGCTACAACCCAGAAGCCAAGCTAGCTACTTGAATGCGTGACGGCAGGTGGTGGAGGTGATTGCTGACGGCGACTGTGCGTGACGGCAGGTGGTGGAGGTGGTTGCTGACGGCGACTGTGCGTGACGGCAGGTGGTGGAGGTGGTTGCTGACGGCGACTGTGTGTGACGGCAGGTGGTGGAGCTGGTTGCTGACGGCGACTGTGTGTGACGGCAGATGGTGGAGGTGGTTGCTGATGGCGACTGTGCGTGACGGCAGGCGTTGGAGGTGATTGCTGACGGCGACTGTGTGTGGCGGCAGGTGGTGGAGGTGGTTGCTGACGGCGACTGCGTGTGACAACAGGCGGTGGAGGTGATTGCTGACGGCGACTGTGTGTGACGGCAGGCGGTGGAGGTGGTTGCTGACGGCGACTGTGTGTGACGGCAGGTGGTGGAGGTGGTTGCTGACGGCGACTGTGTGTGACGGCAGGTGGTGTAGGTGGTTGCTGACGGCGACTGTGCGTGACGGCAGGTGGTGGAGGTGGTTGCTGACGGCGACTGTGCGTGACGGCAGGCGGTGGAGGTGATTGCTGACGGCGACTGTGTGTGACGGCAGGTGGTGGAGCTGGTTGCTGACGGCGACTGTGTGTGACGGCAGGTGGTGAAGGAGATTGCTGACGGCGACTGTGTGTGACGGCAGGTGGTGGAGCTGGTTGCTGACGGCGACTGTGTGTGACGGCAGATGGTGGAGGTGGGGCCGGGAGCCGTGCCGCCGTCCACGCTGGAGCTGACCCTGACGGGGGCCCGCGAGCTGCGACTCCTGGAGGACGCCCTGTCCGGCGCCCGGCGTCTGTCCAGCGTGACGCTGCGCGCCGCGGGACGCCTGCAGTTGCGTCGACACTGCTTCCGCGGTGCTGGCGGCGCGCTCGCCCATCTGCAGGTGCGCCTCTTTTGTCTCCTTCCTCTGTCCTTCGTCATGTGCCAGTTCGCACTGCACACTGTCTGGTGTCATCTCCTCAACCTCTCGACCTAGCCGTGCGCTCACCAGTAACATGCCGCGATTGGAATTGGCGAATCTATTTCCCGGTTCTCAGAACCCATGTTGGGCACTGGTAACAGTGTCAGGCATGTAAAAGACCCATCTTTCTCCCAACCAGGACCACACCCTAGCGGGATCATATGCCTGGGTGAGTATTGATGAATTTATGAGGTGTGAACCTAAGTTACATGTCTGGTCTCCTCAACCTCTCGGCGTAGCTGTTCAGTTGTCAGAACCCATGCCGCGATTGGAAATGACGTATCTATTTCCTGGTTCTCGAAACCCATGCCCAATATTTTTGGTTCTCCAAAGTAGGACATGTAAAAGATCCATCACTTCTCCTTCTCAGCTATGCCTCCACGGCTCGGGCACTGAGGAGTATTGATGCTGTAGGCTTGCAGACTTAAATAATGTGACTACTGTCTCTGGTCAGCTGAGTCCTGATCCCTTGACAGCTCTTTCGTAATATTACTTGCTCTGGAATTAATATAAGGATCTGTAAGCCGAATCCCAAAACTAACCCTTAAATGGTGCATATTTGTGAGGACTGGTGTGTGTGTGCGCAGGTGTCGCGGTGCGGCGCCGTGGTGGTGGAGAGCCATGCGTTCCGCGGCGCCGCGGCGCCCCTGTCGGCGCGCCTGGAGGCCTGCGCCCACGTGGTGCTGCAGGGCTCCGCCTTCTCCTGGCTGCTGGCCGTGGAGGTGCGCGACGTGCCGCGCCTCGAGCTGGCCGGCCACGCCTTCGCCTTCGAGTCGCGCGCCGCCGGCCGGCACGGTCCCGCCACCACCGTGAGTCGACCATTACCCCTCTGTGTGTGGCTCTTTGTGACTCGATATCTTACGCTTGGTTACCTCTTTACTATATCTCTCTGTGTGTGGCTCGAGCTGGCCGGCCACGCTTTCGAGCAAAACTGCGATGGTTTATGTCCGAGAAATTGTATTAAATTAAATCTATGAATATTTTTTTTGGCGATGGTGCCTGTGGAATGGATGGAATGGTTGGAATGGTCGGCTGAACAGACTTTTTCACATTGGTTGTTTCTTATTTTACATTGATGAGCTCTTCCCATGACGAACAGTGTCAAACTGCAATTGGTGTATGTCCGAGAAATGGTATTAAAGGTCTACATGTTTTGAAGGCGATGTGTGGATGGATGGAATGGTTGGATGGTGTGTGCATGCGAGTGACGGGCCAGCACCGTGAGCGCCTGGAGACGGGACCCTGCACTGACCCGCAGGCGCTGCCGCAGGTGCTGCTGCACAACGTGATCGTCCCCGAGCTGCCGCCGCACGCCTTCCCCTCGTCGGCGGCGCGCCTGGAGCTGCGGCGCGTGGAGGCGCGCGCGGTGCGTCGCGACGCCTTCAGCGCCGTGGCGCTGTCCTCCGTGCTGGTGCAGGACAGCGCGCTGCACGTGGTGGAGGAGGGCGCCTTCAGCGCCAAGACGCTCGTGGAGCAGCTGCAGCTGAGCCGGGTGCACATCAGGGAGCTGCGGCAGGGCGCCGTGCGGGCGGGCGTCACCAACCTCACCATTCAGCATTCCAAGTGAGCCTCTCGCCTCTACGTGTGCAGCCCCCTTTCAGTCGAACCCCGTCACACGCAGTCAACTCGTCCGCTCTGGTGGCTTCCTTTTGTCCTGTACAGCTATCCGTGGCAAGTTATTTAAATATCCCAGATGATGGGAGTTAAAACCTCTTTAGATAAATGCGTTAATTCGCCCCATTCTCTTTCATCTACCTAGGACTTGTTGGCTTCTTGTACTACACCTGTTCCCCGCTAATTCATTCTCAACACGAGACACTACTTGGCATTCGTCCTTCACGGTTGAGTCCGCCGAGGTCGTGGTGGAGGGTGTTCCACCTGTCGGTTTCAACGTGGAGTAGTTCGTAGAAGAATTTCGTTGTTTAATAAGTACAACAATTTATTATAATAATATGTAGATGTGGATATAGTAATGAGAAAGCACATGTTTCCCGATTTTGTAACAACACTTTGTTAGACTGGGTTACCTCCTTTTTTTGGTTCTCCTCTCGCATGGGAGCAAGCACAGGAAGTACTCCTGCTTCATCAGGTTCTGACATCGTACTGACCTTCTGTTGGGAAGAGAAGTCGATTCCACAAGTTGCCTGGTGTTAAAACCAACCCAAAAAATGTCTTCACGCGGCAGTCAACTAGGCAACTTAGTTGAATCAACCAAACCACCTCGTCTGTAAGGGGCTTTAGGGCTTCGGTGGACCTCATAATAACGATACTCTCTCCACAAAAGTGGTCGACGCCATTTCAAGTCCGCCCACTGTTGCTCGGAGTCGATGCCTCTAAGTCCTGAAGAACCTTCAAGAGTCAGTGGTTTGGGCACACAGAACAAGACTCGCCTCTAATAGACTTAAATCAGTGAAATTGTAACTTGAGGGTTCAATTTAAGTTCCTTTCTAGAATTTTCAAATGCAAAATCTATCTAGAAAACACTACTGACCATTTTCACTGTCAAAAAAAAATACATTGCAGGGGAGGAAATTCAAAACCCAGCATTCAGACACAGCAACCATTATTAAACTGACAACTGAAGCTAGAAGGCTAAGGTGATATGGTGACCCTGAATCGGCGGAGGCTAAATTTCACACCCAAGCTCTTCTTCTGAATTCACAATGCAGTGAAATAGAACATTATTTTAAAGAGTTAAGGTTATAACGATGCATTCCCAATAACATAAATAATTTTATAGAAGCTGTTCAGTGACACCACTCACTACCCAAGGTTTTCCTAAAATCGCAGCACATATTTGAAACTAAAATTTGAAGAATATCGCTGTTCATAACTAAACACATTTTTACTCAAGCAGTGGCAGATAAATCAAGTTGGCGGTGGTTAAAAATATTAACATTCAAAGTATGTACTTGAATAAGTGACGAAAATTCTGGGTTTTATTTTGTTTATATGTATTCATTTTAAGTTGCACGTTTCAGGCATGAATAAAATCAATAGGCATTTGATTTTTTGTTCTTGTGGCATAAGGGTAAGAGATGAGTCGAAAATATATAACAAATTGAGCTAAATACTTAATTTCGTTGTATTTATGATGATAACGCTCATTCGGTGAGGCATGAGCCGATGTCTTGATCCGAACTCCGCAGTATGATTTGATTATGAGTACCGATTCGGTACCTATGCTGTTAGAAACCGACTGTAAATCTCTGAGATTGCTTCCCCCCGAGTCAGGTGATGGAAAACCGACAACGAAAACATGGTGGCTAACAAACCCGTGATATAAAATTTCCCTGTTCACTGATATTAGTTGCTAATAACTATCAAAAGTTCAAAGTAATGAATCACAGCTCTCAGGTATCCCACACTTCACTATTGCAACAGGAACTATTAATGATTTTTATCGCACCACTGTAGATATCACTGAAGTCAATGCGCGGAGTTGAAGTGCTGATATACTTATGAGCAAGAACGAATGGAACGAAAATGTTTTTTAATGTATAGGGGTTGGTAGTGAGGATGAAAGAATGTGTACGTCTCTGCAATAACTTTAATTTTTTCAGTAATCTCATCATTTTAAAAAAAATTCCCTGGCGACCTAACAACTTTCCTGACTTTTCCCTGACTATTGTTTCCTGTCACTGAAAATCCCCAAACATCTTCCAGGTTCTCCCTGTTGCTAGTCACCCTGGTGAAGCTGTTATCTTTACCTTGGATATGTTTGGAACAAAAAAGTGAGGACGTGTTTGCTCAGAACTGAGATCGAGTGAGCCATATACCCTTCCCGACTGTAAACATCCGATGAGGCGGGAGAATAAGTCATATACTATAGGTACATCGTGCAAACACTCATTACATTATTGCTTTTCACAAAATGAGTTAAGTGTTCGTAGCTAGCTGCTCTATTTTACTCAATACATCATGTAGTTTATTAATTTTGTAGGACATTATTGAATAGCATAAATTTGTTGTCAATATATTTCCGTCTTAATGTGAGAACCAGCTCATAACTTTGTCCAGCATATAGTTTTGCGTGATAGCAGCTATTCCTTAATGTTAATTTTTTTTCTGATAATCTACACAATTGAGGCGTTGGTGCATTTGCAATAATTAAGGAATAGTAGTAATAAATTCCCAATCCTGAATTACAACACTTGAGTAGAAACACTTCTATGCAGGAAATAACATTCACGTAATTTATATTTTGTGAGAGTGCTATCAGCCTATTTTAGCTTTGCATAAGGTACTTTTTACTATATGCATGTAGACATAATGTTTTATGTGTATAGGGTAAAATTACTGCACGTAAACAAACTTAAGCTAGCTTGTGTGTTAGATTTGATGTTAAACATAGTGTATTTTTTTACATGATTTTAAAAGGGATATAATAAAAAATAAAAAAATAAATAGTGATGAGTTAGATAAACAATTTTCTTGAATCAGAATCTCGAAGTCGAATCCCAAAGCGGTAAGAATAAAGTAATGTGCAATATATGAAAAATATTAACTATGGTGTTGGAACATTCAACCCTTTAAAAGTTTCAAAAATCAAGTTTCCAGAATCAATACATGTTGAAATTTTAATTTATATACTTACATGTTAAAAGTACACTATCTTGGGAATGGTCACAGGAAAACTGATCTAGTAAACTTCCGAGGTTTACCAGTGTAGAATTTTTTAATTTACTTTATTACTTCTTGACACAAAGGAGTTGATGGTATTTGAGGTTTTGATTGATGCATCGCTGAAAATAACTTTAAAGAATATTGTGTGATGTGTGGTTGTTGACGAGAAAGAGACCTAGTAAACTTTCGAGGTTATCAGTAGAGTCCCGGAAATTTCGCGGATTCCTCTGGCCTCAGGATAGAATGCAAAGTTATAGGTGTGCTCGACCCATGTTTACTTTCCCATTGGTTGATTTCTTAGCGAGAACATTTTTATCCTTATTATTTGGCACTACCTGATTCGCTTACTTCTCTCCTATCTGGACATCGTTGGCTCACGGTCATAGAGGGGCGTGTCCAGATAACTGCGGTCCAATCATGAACACAGTGCGACAGTGTGGAGGTTTGCATTCTAGCTTGCGACTAAATGAATGCGCGAAAATTCCGTGGCTCTAGTATTCAGTGTTAATTTTTTAAAATTTACTTTATTCCTTCTTAAAACAAAGGATTTGATAGACGCATCGCTGAAAATAGCTTTAATAAATCTTGTGCGCTGTGTGTGATGTGGAGTGAGGGTGTGTCGTGGTCGCAGTGTGTCCGAGGTGGGCCCGGGCGCCCTCAACATCACCGTGGCCACCGTCCAGCTCAGCGACAACCACTTCGGCGTCGTGCGCTCGGGCGGCCTGGTGCTGAAGAACTGGAACCGCGCCCGCCTGGACGGCAACTCGTTCGGCGAGCTGGAGACGGACGCGCTGAGCCTGCCGTTCGCGCCGACGGCGGGCGTGTACTCGTACGAGTTCAGCTTCTCGGGCAACGCGCTGGGGCTGCTGCGCCCCGGGTCGCTGGGCTTCGCGGCCGAGGCGCTGGCGGCGGCGCCGGCGCTGGCCGCGAGGGTGGTGGACAACGTGTTCTCCGAGGCGTGCCGCTGCGACCTGGCGGCGTGGGTGCGCGACGTGGCCTGCGGCGGCCGCGGCGACCCGCGCCAGCTGTTCGAGTCGGCGCTGTGCGTCGTGGGCGAGGCCCTGGAGCACTGCCTGGGGCTGCCCGGGGGTTCGGCGCGCGCCGGGAACTTCACCGAGCAGGTGTGCGGCGCGCGGGACGTCATACTCTGCGAGGAGGGCGCCGGCCGCAGGGAGCCCGTCGCCGCGGGCGCCGACGGCGAGAGGACGGTCCTGGGGCTCGTCTTCGTGGCGGTGGTGTGCGGCATGGCGGCCGTGCTGGTCGCCACCGCGGTGCTGTGGCTGCGACGCCGCGGGCACCTCGCGCTGCAGCCGCTGCTGTCGAGGCTGTGCCACTCCCGGCTGGCGGCCGCCGCGTCGGCGCGCTCCATCTCGCGGCTGTCGGCGCGCGAGTACGCCGAGCTGCAGCGGCGCGCCGGCGAGGACCTGGTGCCCTGCGAGAACAAGTGGACGCAGACCCTCCCGGAGGAGCTGACCCAGGAGCTGCTGGAGTCGCTCAAGGAGCGCCTGGACGACCCGGACCGCTGCGGCGAGGCGCGCGACGTCATCGAGCAGCTGTACGACCTCATCAAGATCGAGGAGAGCTGCGGCAACAACAACGACGAGGGGCGCGGGGAGAACGTGTACGACGTGATCCGCACGGCGGCGAGGACGACGTGCAGCGTGGGCACGAGGGCGCCCTCGCCGGACAAGCTGCTGCCGCCACGGCTGGCGGGGGAGTACGCGGAGCCGCGGGACCGCGAGCAGCACGAGTACACGGAGCTGCCGGCGGTGAGGCCGCTGAGCTTCCTGCGCGCGCTGGCCGCCGTGTGCGAGTACGCCGAGCCCTCCGACGCCGCTGTGCACGAGTACACGGAGCTGCCTGCCTGCGCGCGCATGGCCAGGCGCCCGCTGCCCCAGGAGCCTTGTGAGGACCCCGGCGAGGGCCCGTCCTCGCGCTGACTGCCCCGACTGTGATACCCCTCTGTGTCGCCTGCTCAGCATGTGCGCTGCAATAAAGACTGCACTCTTTTGTAACTCAATGTGCCGAATTGTCTAGGTTATTTTCCTTTCATTTATATATGTAAATAAAAATGTCAATTTTCGTACATTCAAAGTTCTTCATTGATTGTTTTGAAACTGACACCAAGTTGCATATTTTTATGTACCTTTACCACACCTGTGACAGGTAAACAAATTGGTAAAAACATAGATTTTTTTTTTAAATATTTTCATTGCTATAGAATGACATATATAGAGTGATAAAGAGAAATAGAGAGGTCAATATATATGTAGATAAAGATAGAGAGATGCTTTGCATGTGTGAACCTACTTCAAACAAATTTAAAAAAAATTGATTTATGCATTGCAACACATACCAGGCATCACGGGCATCTCTGGCGGGGGGGACGCGGGGGACACGTCCCCCCAATATTTTCAAGTACAACCAGTAGTTTTATAGTATTTTAATTTTTATAAAATACATGTGGTTACATTAATGAAATAAATTAGTAGATCATGTGTCAGCTAATATCTACACAAAGCATATGATTGAAAAAGTAAGTCATTTTTCCTTCTCTTCTTAGAAATGCGTTCTTCGAAAAACCCTAACACGTAGGAGAATAACTGTGTATCTCAGGAGTATTATGTTCGACGGACGGCACTTTGAAAGCCAATAAGAACATGAGATGCTGCTATCGTTATCTGTACGTTCCAGTAACATGATCCGACGCCCTTCAATCCGCTCATACACACACACCTACACACACATCAGTATGCCAGTTACGAAGCTTCCAACTGTAGGAGTGGTTGTGGTTTTAGTTACTCGCGAAATTAGGCGTCATATATATTAATGAAAACATGGATAAGTTCGTTATTAAAATTAAGAAGCGTAAATGTGAGAAAGAATCAACAAGTACACAATTAAATGAATATGAAAGTAATGTTGAAGTACGAACTTCAGTGCGTGTTTCTGAAAGTGCTGGCTCTAGTGTTACTTTAAATGATGCAGATAAGAATTTGTTTCTAAATCAACCACTTCAACTGCCAGAGAACTTTCCTGTTCAAAACCTAAAAGGACGAACCCTGCAGTTTCAGATTTCGTGGTTTAATGACTTCAAATGGCTAATTATTGAACAAAACGTAAAGGGTATTATTTGTTTCTACTGCAATCGATATTGCCATTTAAATCCAGACAAAATACTTGTGAAGAAAATGGAGAATTCATTCACAATGGACGGTTTCAAGAATTGGAAGTAAGCTCTGGAAAGATTTCGAGATCACGAAAAATCTGATTCTCATAAACAAGCTGTTTTAAGTTATCGTCAGTTAAGTCAGCCTATCGAAATGCAACTGAGTTCTGTTAAACAACAAGAACAGAAAATAGCTAAAGAATGCCTAGACAGTGGAAACCTACAGTGCTTATTAAATCTGCGATCAGAGGATGTCCCTGATCTGAATGGGTGGATTAACAAACAGAGAGAGAAGTTTACTTCTGGAGAAATTCAGAATAAGATGCTTAGTATGATGGCAAATGAAATTGTTACGTGTATTTGTAACAGTGTTCGTTCACAAGAACTTCCAATATTTTCCGTAATCTGCGACGGTACCCGCGATATAAGTGGTATTGAGCAATTAAGTATTTTCATTCTTTGGGTAGACGCGGATCTTGAACCACATGAAAGTTTTCTGGGACTTTACAGCACAACAGACACAACAGGTAGGGCTATATCTTTAAAAGATTTGTGCAATGGGAGTGCATGACTTGATGTAAGTTTTTGGACATACGCCATTGCTTACATCAAGTCAGGTAGGGCTATAGCATCTGCTATATTGGACATATTAACTAGACTAAATCTACCTGTCAGTATTCTCCGGGGACAGACGTATGATGGGGCTGCCAATATGAGCAGTATATATAATAGAGTGCAATCGGTAATTAAAACGAGGCAGTCATTAGCACTATTTGTTCACTGTGGTGCTCATTGTGTGAATCTGGTGATAAGGGAAAGTTGCGAAGTCTCTGCCTGTTCTAAAAATGCAATGCAATGGGCTCATGAGTTAGGTGTCTTGTTTTCTCACTCATTTAAAGCACAAGGAAGGTTTTTTTCTGTAGTTGAATCTAAATCTGAAGGTCCAATAGGTAATATCAGTGAATTAAAACCGCTCTGCCCCACAAGATGGTTGTATAGAGGTAACCAAATTCGAGAAATTTTAGATAAATATGACATTATACTAGAAACATTACAAGAAATTTCTGAAACCGAAAAGCAGCTTACAAGTGCTCCTGGTCTATTGGCTCACTTCGAATGCGGAAGAAAATAATTGACATGTTGGAGTTTCTGAATAAGTCGTTTCAAAGTCGGCAGCAAACTGTATCAGGATTGATTAAGGCTGTTGAAATTGTTTCAGAAAGTATTCAAAACCTTCGCAACGAAGCAAGTTTTGAGGAAATAATGCAAGGAGCGAATGAAAAAATTGAACAATGTAATTTGAATCCCATTTCATTGCCAATAATGAAGAGAATACCAAGAAAGTACATAGGTTCGGGAGAAGATTGGGTTCCTGAAGATATAAATGTTTATTACAGGAAAGAATATTTTTCCATAATTGATGCAGCTCTGAAAGGTCTAGAATTGACTTTTGCTCAGGTCGATCTCTTGCGCCTTCGGAAATTAGAAGATACATTGTTATCAAGTATGGACGAACAAAACCTTACCAGTCTACTTCGAAATTATTCAGAAATAGATGTCGCATCGTTTTCAGTTGAGGTGAAAATGTTTCTACAAAAGTATGTTGTTTCGTGTGTCAGTGATGTTCGTAATATATTACGAAATATGTCGCCAGAAGTTAGGGCTATGTTTAAGAATGTTGAAAACTTAGTGCGCCTCTTGATTGTGGTACCTATCTTCATGCGAAGCTGAACGGAGTTTTAGATCCCTACGAAGACTAAAAAAATATTTAAGAAACAGCATGACTCAAAAACGTTTAAATAATGTTATCATCTGCCACACACACCAAGATTTGCTAGACCTTCTCAACCTGGAAGAGTTAGCAGCAAGATTGATTTATTGCAGCCAGTGACCGTCGCAGGACAATCTTTGGTCCATCTTTGGTCCAATCAGCATTTCAAAATAGGTAAGTGAAGTGATATATGTTAACACAATTCAGTAGTGCCTGTCAGTACCTACATGTCATAGGCGTACCCAGGGGGGGGTTTTGGGGGTTGAACCCCCCCCCCCCCCCCCGAAAAAAAATCCTGGGTACGCCTATGCTACATGTGATACGTTTTTGAGTTGATTATTCCTCTTAAGTTTGTTATCTGAGTACAGAATTCAATTTATAAACAGCTACGACATGACTTTACCACAAATTGTCGCCTGAACAAAAAAAATATGGTTCAAACTGAACCTTGACAGAGGTAGCATTAAATTTTTTTTTTGATGTCCCTACCAAAATTTATTTGCCAGAGACGCCCATGCCAGGCATCAACTAGAAGTAAATAAATACAAAACTAGAAACCATAAACCTGGCACTAACAAACATAAAAAATTTACAGTTATAATGATCGGTTTGGTTAGGTAAGCCACATTAATAATAACTATAATACTGTGGGTGGTTGGTCCAGTTAGGTTAGCCACTAAATTGTTTAAAAGAGTGGATAATTGGTTAGGTATTAGCAATTGCCAACTATCCTTGTTATTTTTAATTATTTTCAGTGACGCTAAACAACTGTTCAAACGATTCTAATTATTTATTTTTACTGAAGTTACCCTAATTTAATAAACTGTCCACATTATGTAAAAAAAAAGTTTTTTTTTGTAGCTACACAGTTCTTTAATTTATCCAGTACACTAGTACACTAAAGTCTATGAAAGACGATTTCGACATCTTTCTCGCATGGTTTTATCCTATAGTATGTGCTACGGAAATTTCACGAGCTAGTGGTGAACTTCGGTGAACTTCGGAACTGTTCGGGTCTCGGAATAGGCAGGTGTGAATCGGAGTGAGTGGTCAGTGTATCCACTCACCACCATGGGCGCTTGCGTCCCTGGTCAAATATTCCATATACAAATAAAATTCAAAGCGGACCACGAGTCCAAGTGCCCAACCCCCGCATGGTAGACTCTTTTCTACTCTGTCCAACACTTCATCCAGACCATCCTCTGTCGCCTGTAAATTCCTACACGTAATGCATGCCAATTTGCATCCCGCATGAATGTGCCCAGGGTTTTCCCTATGTCTATGCAGGTTTTACCTGGGCCCAACCTATCTCTAGTTATAGTCTAGATTAAAGAGTGAGGGGAGTTAGTCATGGCACCAATCGTTGCCATGGCTGGCCAATCCCCTCCTAGCACACGATGCAAGCGACCCTCTCCCTGCATGGCTAATCCCAGCATGACTAGGCGTATAGGCTTCGGCCTGACACGCAATAGGTCCCTCCCTAACCCGGACCCCTCCAAAATACACTTAGTTTTAGTTAGGTTAGGAAAAAAAATCGGACGATAGAAATGAAAATCGACATGCAGTTTCCCGCCTGAGGCAGGGTCTGCATGGATGGATTGGGGCTGACACACACAGGAGGAGCCGGCTGCCCAAAGTAGAGAGACCTGTCTTTTCCGGGAGAGACCTAAGATGCACGTAAAGTTCCTGTCCGAACTGACCCGAACAATTCACCTTCGGCCAACTTCGGGATTTGTTTTATTTCTGCGCGGGAAAAATGAATTCAAATATAAAGAGTGGTCGGTTAGGTTAGCTACATTAAAACACTATGGACGGTTGGTTAGGTTGGTTTAGCTACATTAATATGAAAATAAACCCGAGGTTGGCCGAAGGTGAATTGTTCGGGTAAGTTCGGGCAGGGTCCAAACTCTATGAGCATCTTAGGTCTCCCGTCATTCCGGCCAGCCTGGGGAATGCATGGGATGAGATGGACATGGGACAGCGACGGACTGTGAGGGGAAACAGGAGAACCCCGAGGAAACCCCCTCAGGTCAAGGTCACGTCCGCCACGTTTCCCACCTGCGGGCAGGACCCCGGCAGTCCGGATGGGAGGCGAGTGGTCTAAATATCTCTCGCGTCTTGCGCCGAGTAACACAATTCAATTTTATTCAACAACATGCGAGCAGGTATAAATAAAAAAAAATTGGTTGTCTGTAAAGTCGGTTTACGAACGATAGTTTAACGTGACAACGTCATAACAAAACATTGATGAAATGATTGCATAATTTTATGAATAAAATTGAATCAGTTTTATTTTAATGATAAAAGAATAATCACTTGAAATTATACTAGTAATCAGATTTTTAAAATGCAAGAATAATTAATCTTTATTGCCGAAATTATTGTTGTTGTATAATAAGCAATGAAAACCCCATAACTTTTCACTTCACTTTATGAACAGTCGAGTGGAAGAGAGATAGATACGGCGCAAGCGTACAATGGGCGTAACAGGACACAGCGTAACGGAACAATGTGCGTAACGGAACACAGCGTAACGGAACAATGTTCGTAACGAGAACTTTTTCGTGCGTGCAGCCGGCGTTCATCGATTTATTAGACGTCACGTCAGAAATATACTTTTAAAAATTGGGGTGTGGCTGTGTCATGGACACGGCCGTGCGTTGTACGTGAATACGTGTACGTAACAGGTAATATTTTCTATACAAAATTAAAAAGAAGCTATTTTTTTATATTAACACCATATATATATATATATATATTCACTGTAACTGTTTTACACTAACCTTCTATATATGTAATCGATAGATTTTGACGAGAGCTGACGATTGAAACTCAAACGAACGTCGTAGCTTCTCCGAGTCAAAAGTTACACCAAATGGAAATCTCGAAACGCAAGCAAAATGACCTCAAAATGGCGGCGCTTCCCCCTCCACCGCGCGCGATGCGTCACAGTTCTCACTTGAGCGTAACGAATTCTTTGATCCTTTAGCTATCCAGTGGTGTAATTAAATTTTGGATGGAGATGATAGATAGGTAGGGGAAAGTGGGGAAATACCGCACAGGTGGACAATACCGCACAGCCCCTTTTTTGTGTTAACTGTAGGCTGAGCGCCGCCTTGTACGTGGCACGCTCTAGCGGGAGAGTGGGTGAACTAAGTAGTAAGAGACTATTTTGGTAGTAGCCGTATGAGTGTCGCGACCTGCTCCGAAAGTTTTTTAACATTTCCTTCTTATTTTGTTGTTTCTTATTTAAGAGGTAAGTACTATTTATATTCAATTTAAGTTTCATTCATATAACTGGTTGGATTCGGCATTTTTTTACGGTAGTCTGATAAATTATATCGTTTGAATAACGAACTTTGTTTCTTGTTTAGAGGAGCTAAAATGGCGGAACACATCTTGGGGTAATACCGCACAAGTAGGGTGGGTAATGGCGTACACTGTGCGGTATTGCCCCTTTGTTGTGGTTTATGACCAAATATAATTTTTAAATCTATTTTTCCAGATAGAAAACTAATTTACCATAAAGAATTTCGTTAAAATTTTCTTACAGTCATTTATTTAAAATAGACTAACAGAAATCATGTGTAGGTGCAAAACATTATTTTTAAACAACTTTGTGTTGCCTGTCAATAAAGGTGAATAATAAAATACAATACATGAACAATATTTTTGCTTATTTTTCATATGTTTATATGCAGCAAATGTTTTGATAAATTTGGTGTATAAATATTGTCAAGACCCTTATAAAACTACCTGGCATGGTTTTATAAGCCAATTTGGTCGGCTCTTTTAGGCCAACTGTAAGGATTTGTTTTCATGCAGTTGTATGTTACGATAGAATGTTACATAGTGGATATGACTCCTACAAGTAGACTATTCTTTTAAAAATGTTTTCACAGATGGCGAGGAAAAGAGTGAGAACCACAAATAGAGCGAAATGGACTGCAGAGAGTATGAAGGAAGCATTGAATTCCGTGGCAATGGGTCGAGGGCTTAGTGAAGTAGCAAGATCTTTTGGGATTCCTGTATCCACACTAAAAGATCGGTACAAATCTGGACACTCACACGAAGATAGCTTAGGTAGAAACTCCGTCTTCTCAGCAGTACAAGAAAAGAAACTAACCAATCATATAATAACGATAGCTAGAATGTTTAATGGAATCACGCCTGTAGATTTGCGCCGAATTGCTTTCGAATTCGCTGAGAAAAATTCTATCCGGAATGATTTTAATGCAAGTTCTCGAACAGCTGGAAAAAACTGGCTTCGAGGGTTCCTTAAGCGAAATCCACAAGTCAGCCTTCGCAAGCCAGAAGCAACAAGTTTGAATAGAGTTATTGGGTTCAGTGAAGCTGCTGTAAAAGAGTTTTCTTCAAATCTTGAAACAGTGATGACGAAACACAAATTTCAGGGTTCAAAAATATTCAATATGGATGAGACAGGAATATCTGTGGTTCAGGCTCCAAGTAAAATTTTGGCGCCCAAAGGCCAAAAACAAGTTGGATCACTAACAAGTCTGGAAAGAGGCAAAAACATAACTGCCTGCATGGCTATGAGTGTAAGTGGGTCATACATACCACCGATGATTGTTTTCCCAAGAGTGAGGATGAGTCCAACTTTGAAGAAGGGACGTCCTGAAGGGGCAATATATGACTGCTCTAAGAATGGGTGGATCAACGAAGATCTTTTCATTAAATGGCTGGAGCATTTTGAAGCACATGCGAAGCCAACAAAAGAAGACCCAGTGCTGTTGATCACCGATAACCATAACTCTCACAAAACATTAAATGCATTCAATTTTTGTCAAGATCATGGTATTGTTATGATAAAGATTCCTCCTCACACATCGCATCGTCTCCAACCACTGGACTTAACATTCTTTGGTCCCTTAAAAAATGCCTACAACAGAGAGTGCGACTTGTTTATTAAGGGAAATGCATTAAAAAGGATAAGGGTAGACGATGTTGCAATGTTGTTCAACAAAGCATTTATGAGGGTTGCGACTATTGAGAAAGGAGTTTCTGGATTCTCTGCTGCAGGAATTTATCCCATGAATCTTGATAAATTCACAAAGGATGATTTTACATTCCCTACCACTCAGATAAGTTCCAGGCGTACGTCTGACCTTGTAACTGTTTCTGATGATGTCGCAGAGAGAAGTGAAGTCGAGAATAGTCATGAGCATACGGTTAGGCCTACAGTCAGTGACAACGAAAACATTCAGGAAGAAAATGTTGTGAATGAATCGAATGAAAATGCTGGATGTTACCAGCAAACTGTCATTAGGCCTACTGAAAAGGATTTCTCTACTGCTACAACTTCCATTAGGTTTTCTGATGTAAATCACATTCCTTGTCTTAGACCTACAGCTGGACCTTCAGAGGCCACACCTAGGCATCGGTCTAGGCAGCATTCGGTAATTTTCACTGAAACTCCAACTAAAGTCGTGCTTGAAGAAACAATGAAGAAAAAACAAGCAAATAACATAAAAAAACCTAAAAGCTAAGAAAAGAGAAGCGAATCCTGACAGGCGTATGAGCACCAGCAATAAGAAATTGAAGCTGGAAAAGACAGTAAAGAAAAGTAAGAAAATAAGCAAATTTGGTCCAAAGAAGAAACTTTTTGACACTGCCAGTTCCGATGAAGCAAGTTATGCAGATTATTTTGCACATTTATGGGATGACAACGAAATTGATGATCTTGACCAATTATTTAACCATTGTGCAACTACGCCTACACCTGATTCAAGTGACACATGCATGTTTTGTACGGAGTTTGGCAGAAATAAGGAGTTGTGGTTCAGATGTGTTTTTTGTTCGGGATGGGTACATGCTGACTGTAGTGCATTTGACACAGCAGAAAATTTTGTGTGTGACTTTTGCAAAGCTAATTGATTTGGTGGACTGTGAGAGGAAAACATAAAAATTTAATAATTACTTATTATCTAGAAATAATTATAATGTGCAATTTTCTGGCCTGATATACATGTCTTAGTTTTATATTGTTCCCAAAGGTCTAAATGTAATACAAAGTTTACATGGAGTGTGTAATTTATGCTACATAGTCGGTAGTTAGTTTATGATGTGGTGCTTGTACATAATAATATGGTGTGCGACATTGCCCCATTGTGTGTGCGGTATTGCCCCATGGGGTGGGGAATACCGCACAATTGCATCATTTAGTTTTGTTGTAAAATGTAAATAAACTAATTAGTTTTTTGCAGATTATATTATAGAGATGCAAAAGGTATAAATCTAGGTTCATATAATTAGTCAGCATATTTTAAAATAAATAATACATTTCAATTTATAGCACTTATTCCTTAAGTGTGCGGTATTTCCCCACTTTCCCCTAACTGCAACACCAAACTGTATCCCCCGAATTTATCATTCTTTTTTTTTTTTAATTGCCTCCCACTATGGAAGCCATTTTAAAGACGTATTCACGTTGAAAAAAACCTGTGCTGTGCTGACCTTGCCTAGTCGGTCCCTCCAATCTGCGGTTTACAACTTTCCATACAAGGCAACCGTTCATACGCTCCCTCTGCCCTTCCCGGATTGGCTGGTCCCTCCTGTCTAATGGTTTTCCCACATGCGACCGGCTCTGCCCTCTTATGGCTACAACGCTCCCGTCAAATCTCCACCCCTTTTCTTCTTCTTCTTCTTCTTCTTCATCTCGAGAGAAACTCCTAGCCTTCAAACCCCGAAGGTTCCCCCTAATCGGGGCGTCTGCCCAAACGCGGCAGCAGACAACCTCCTGCTCTAGCGACACACAGTGTGTTTTGTGCTGAGCAAGGCCCCAGCCTACCCGGGCACACACGCGGTGCGCAGAGCTTCAGGAAAAACGCCATTTCAAAACTGCTCAAGATATCCGAGTGGGGGGTCTGCTTACGAAAAGCATTTAAAAGTTCGCTTAGGGCCGAAAAGTACTTTTGATTTCGGATTAAGTTTTTCAACTGTTTTTTTGGAAGCGTTAAAATGGCTAAAACGCATGTTTTCAGAGTAATATTTAGGCTTAAAACAACCAGGACGGATTCTTAAAAGCACTTAAGTAACTATCATTTCTCGGCCGTGTAATGTTACGGTCACCGCTCATGTGACGACGAGAAGACTGCGCGCCAGTGCAGAGGAGACACCGCGCTAGAAGCACCGGCGAGCGTCGCGCTTATCATCCCGCCTCGCTAGCACACATACACCCCTGACGAGGCGGGGCCCTTAAAACCCAAATTGTGTTAAAGACTAAACTAGATCAATAAGATATAACGTTGTAATATTTTATTTTGCCAAATGTATCTGATAATTGTTTTATTGCATAAAATCCTTGATTTAAATGTATAGAAATACCTGTCCACCAAAGTTAGTAAGGATATTTCTAAGGTTACTTTTAAATCATTAGAGACAGTGAGAGAGAAAGAATAACTTCTTTACAGTAAATATGATACATAATCAAATTTAATTTCAGACTTCGCCAATTAAAGTAATCGGGGTTCTTCGTAAGTAGGCCTATGCTTTGCAGCACCGTGCAAATGTACGATGGGAAAATAAGTCGTCTTAGAGAATTTCTGGGTGAATACATAAATGTTTTATTTGCGGCAGTAATTACGGTTTTTTTTAATGACGATGACAGTTTTCCTCATAGGAAGCATACAGTGTTCATCCGTGTTGACGTCTTGTTGCCCAGATTGTATGTTTAGTTTCATCCTTGGGTTAGACTCTGCGTCGCCGTGTTTTCGAAGGTAGTTTTTTGACGTGACAACCTCTAATAAATCGATGAACGCCGGCTGCACGCACGAAAAAGTTTCCCGTAACGCACATTGTCCCGTTACGCTGTGTCCCGTTACGCTCATTGTACGCTTCCGCCGCATCTATCTCTCTTCCATTCGATTGGAACAACCATCGATTTGACTTTTTCGAGGCACATTAAACTTGAAAGACTCCCATTCGTTTACTACTTTTCCTATCATCGTCCTATCCTTAACAGAATAACACAGATTGGAAGAAGTTAAACAGCAAACACGTATAAAAGTTATAGTTAAAATAATCTCTTCGTTAAAGTAATAAACAAATTTGAATTAATGAGTGCAAATAAAAGTAAATTTATCAATTAAATTGTAGATTTCATTTCACTCCTTCTTTGTATCCATACAAAATAGTGATAATTCAATAAAAATTATTCAATTTTATTCATAAAAGTATGCAATCATTTCATCAATGTTTTGTTATGACGTCACGTTAAACTATCGTCCGTAAACCAACTTTACACACAACCAGTTTTTTTTAATAATGAAAAACAAGTCATTAATAAAAATGAGTAATTTCTAAATGAACATACAGTTTTTAGAACATTTAAGAGATTTTTATTAATAATTACAAAATACTGAACAAAACCTTTTCTATAGGGACATTACCACGACATATTGGATGGACTAGGTTCCAACCCAGCACTCGACAGGCAATAACAGTATCGATTAATACGACTACCTCTGTGACGGTATGTAGCTATAGATAGGACCATGCATATTTCGCGAAAATATTCCAAGACTAGTTATAAGTTAAAACACTGTAGCACCGTCTGTGTTTCGTGATTGGGTGAATTTCTTCAAGGTACATGTCGAGTGTTACAACACCAATCAGAGTACCTAATTCAGTGCGAAAGCAAACGCGTCCTGTGTGGCTAGGTCAAATAAGGCAACGACTTCTCTCGCAGACGGCCCGCCAATCACAAGGGAGAAACCGCTGGTGCGGGTATACCTTGTTGCAGTCTAGTAGGCGTTCAGATTTATTCGCGAAAAATGCTTGCCCCTAGCTATAGGCATTGCTATAATTTTCTTATTCCGTCTTCGCTTGTTTGTTTACCGGAACTCCCTCTAGCGACGTCACTGTCCGAATCCACCTGAAGTACACACTTATCCGTACTTGCGCCCGAAGTGCCGTCACAAGGGCTGTCCGAACTGGAAGTGAAATATGCAAGTTCAAGAATCTTTAAGTTTTCCTCGCGTACGTACTTCGAGTTAAAAGAAACGTCGCCATTTCGAAGTTAAAAGTTTTCATATGCTATTTTTGATATAAAATGAGAATATTTTTAAAGACATGTAAAATCATTTTCACTTCAGTATGTATAATACATAAATTATAAATCTAATAATAAATAAATATTTAAATAAGTTATTGGGGAAGTTTTAACAGATACGTGTACAAACATGCCGTTTAACTAAGAAACTAAGGTACAGAATCATTAATTAAATTGTGAATTTTTTTTTTACTTTTTAAATTCAGCGGAAAGGCACCAACCCACAATTGCACATTTTGTAAAAAAAAAAAAAATGGATTGAAATTAAATTGTAAATTAAATTATTCTAAAGCAATGACACCTCGATTTTTTAACTACACGGTCAATTATTTAATCCAAACTATTTGACATTTCACGGTATTTTGGTTTTAATTAAAAATTATTTAGATAATCTTAGAACTTTTGGGTTGGTGGGTTTAATGAAGTGTTCTAAACTAATAATTAGTCAAAGTTTTTAAAATAAAATGTAGCTGTAGGAATTTAAATGTTTCGACTGTGTAATACCGGTTAAAGAGGCCAGACATGAAATCCGTCTGGATTTGTGAAGTATGCCACAAGGGAAAATCAAGTACGCAAGGAAATAACCACGCAATTATAATGTAGCGCGTAACTGTATAATGGAAAAAAAAAGGGGGGGGGGGCGTCTCCGATCCTGGCTCCAGGGCCCGTAATCGAATGTGGGGGGGGGGGGGGGGGGGGAGGCCATGCTATCTAGCGGCCAATTACGGAACACGCGCTTCAACACGAGCCAGCTGTGGACACGATAGCGCACGCCTGCACTCATCTGTAGCTGGGGTCAACGACCACGCAACTGAAATACCGGGAATTCAACCTTGTTTTTTGACATGACAACGTCTAATAAATCGATGAACGCCGGCTGCTGGCGCGAAAATTGTCCCGTTAAACACATTTTCCTGTTAAGCTGTGTCCCGTTACGCTCATTGTACGCTTGCGCCGCATCTATCTCTCTTCCACTCGATTGGAACAACCATCGATTTGACTTTTTCGAGGCGCATTAAACTTCAAACACTCCCATTCGTTTCCTACTTTTCCTATCATCGTCCTATCATTAACAGAATAACACAGATTGGAAGAAGTTAAATAGCAAACATGTACAAAAGTTATAGTTAAAATAATCTCTTCGTTAAAGTAATAAACATATTTGAATTAATGAGTGCAAATAAAAGTAAATTTATCAATTAAATTGTAGATTTCATTTCACTCCTTCTTTGTATCCATACAAAATAGTGATAATTCAATAAAAATGATTCAATTTTAGCTATTCATAAAATTATGCAATAATTTCATCAATTTTTTGTTATGACGTTGTCACGTTAAACTATCGTCCGTAAACCGACTTTACAGACAACCAATTTTTTTCTCCCTGTACCTCACGCATGCAATCGCACACGTACACTGCCATCTACGAATCTGCAAATTATGTCACGTGATCTGAAGTGCGTTGCGATAGGATGTATCCAAAAACAAAATTGCCAGTGAGTTTTTAAGTTCGAACAAGGAGTAGATAACTAATGTTATTACACAGTACATAATATTATTAATAATAAACGCCTCATGATTTGTTTAGTCGTTTATCGCCAAAGGATGTTCGCTACATTTACAATACGCTGCAAAACAGTTTTTATATTAAACATTGACTAAATTAAACCTGCAGCTGCAGTCCTCATTAATAATACAGAATGTCCATAAATAATGTCCGGGTTTTAACTGTACATTATAAGAGTTTAATTTAGACTATTTACAAGAAATCAAACATCAAATTGAAGGTAAACTAACTTTTTTTTTTTTTACAAATGTTCAGTATGTGCTTCTTTAGTTATACACACATCCACCCTAAAGTCCAGTTCTTCCCATTTTGTTAACATGTCCGGAGTAATGGAAGCAATAGCCTCTTCAATTCTATTTCTTAACTCTGACAAATCATTGGGTAGCGGCGGAACGTAGACACGATCTTTGTAAGGCCCCAAAGGAAAAAAAAAATCGCTTGGCGTTATGTCACATGAACGTGGAGGCCAGCGAAAAAGTGCTCTGTTGTCTCGACCGTTACGACCAGTCCAACGGTCAGGGACTTGGACAATTAAACTTCAAACGAAACGCACGTTGAACTGAAATTACAGATTCCCTCTTAGCCTGCTTGCAAACAAAAAACGCTTTACGTTCAGGAGTGGCCATTTTGCGCAGGTGGCGCTGCAAGCGAGAAAACAGCAAAGCAGTACTCGCCCATGCGCTAGTCTACAGCTGTTCGATTTACCCTTTAATTGTGACCTTTAACCAACGAATTACAACTCTTACAGTAGATACTATTAATTTTATGATTGAGACATTCTTTTATGGACATACTGTAGAAGAGATCAGAGCCGACATCAAACGAACAATATTAAAGAATAATTTTAAAGTTTTATAACACTTATAATTAAATACGTATATCTAGTTCCGTAATAAAAATTTCAATTGATAATTTAATTATGAAAGTTACCGCTTTCTATATATTTACAAAATAACTAGTTGACTATTGTAGCGCTATTTATCGTGCGGATTCGAAACACTACATGGGCACATAACAGGCTATTTGAGTTGCCACCCGCTAATAAGCGCCGTTGACCTCTTATCTGTAGAGTAGGCCGTTCGGTCAGGCTCTTTAACTTCAGATATGATTATAATCATAGCTACAGCTACTATCAAAATAAAACTCTGTTCCAATTTTAGAACACACCCACAGCATACAGTCCAAGCCCGACACATAAAAAAAAGTAATTTAAAAGAATGGTGGAATGTACAATTCACAGACCTAATGTACACAGAACGTACATCGTGGTATAGTTTCACAAAAACTACATATAGCAAGCAAGCTATGTGTCATCATACACCTACATGTGTTGGTGTATTTTTACTCCTATGATCAAGTAAAAATCAAAAAGGTTAAAAGTATAATTGCTACGGTTTGGTAAATATGTCATAGCTTCTGGCGTATATAATTCCAAGTAAACAAATCTGTTGCAAATACACTTTATAGTAGGAAACTCGTGACACAAAATTAACGTAGAATTATTTTTTTAAAAATGCCGACCGCGATAAATATACGCAAACTTGGTTTTCAACTACACTTTTTGGACTCGAATCACATGTAGTTCCCGCACCCGCCGCTAGAATTCACTGCCGGAGCAAGCTACGTCGACTATCGAATCATACGATTACCAGACCGAAATTTATACTATATAATGTAACTGTTCCGATAAAATGCGAAAAATACTTAAAAAAAAATTGAAACTCTAAACAGTTAAGGGGCCCACCTCGTCAGGGGCGTATGTGTGTTAGCGAGGCGGGATGATAAGCGCGACGCTCGCTGGTGCTTCCAGCGCGGTGTCTCCTCTGCACTGGCGCGCAGTCTTCTCGTCGTCACATGAGCGGTGACCGTAACATTATATGGCCGAGAAATGAAGATAAAGTTGTAATGCAAGCCCCTTAAGTGCTTTCAAGAATCTGCACTGGTTGTTTTACTCCGAAAACACGTCTTTCACTCTTCTAAAAGCACAGTTTTAAAACTTGATCCGAAATCAAAAGTACTTTTCGGCCCTCAGCGAACTCTTAAATGCTTTTCGTAAGCAGACCCCCACTCGGATAAGTTGAGCAGTTTTGAAATCGCGTTGTTTTTCCTGAAGCTCTGCGCACCGTGTGTGTGCCCGGGTGGGCGGGGGCCTTAATACCATGAAGCATGAAGTTTCCCTTTGGCTTTGCGAACAGACGGCGGCACGGGCCCCAAACAGCGAGAGCAGCGCGGCGGGTCCATTGAGCACCGCGGCGCGGCCTAGCGGCGAGACACGTATATTTAGCGTCCGGTATATTTATCCCGGCGCGGCGCGCGGACAAAAGGGCGTCCCGTCACCTCGCGACGTCGTGGGTCGCTGCAGCCGCCCACCAGCTCGCCTCAGGCCCGCGACTGCAGGAGGGTCACTTCACCACGCCTCACCACGGCTCTCAAGCAAGGGCGTCCCACGCAGTCCCATCTGCCGGCACTCAGAGCGGCTCCACGTCCGCACAATGAAACACGTGAACACGTCTTTCAAATTGCTTCCATAGCCGGAGGCAATTAAAAAAAAATTGGTCGTCTGTAAAGTCGGTTTACGGACGATAGTTTAACGTGACAACGTCATAACTAAACATTGTTGAGATTATTGCATACTTTTATGAATAAAAATGAATCATTTTTATTTTAATAAAAAAAGAATAAATACTTGAAATTACACTAGTAATCAGATTTTTAAAATGCAAGTTTAATTAACCTTTATTGCCGAAATTGTTGTTGTAATAAGCAATGAAAACTACATTAACTTTTCACTTCACTTTATAACCAGTCGACGAAACAGTTCACGTGCAGATGTAATAGTTGTGTGCTGCCGCTGTCTTTCTTCTCCTCGGACGCGCAGGCCGATCGAGTGGAAGAGAGATAGATGCGGCTCAAGCGTACGATGAGCGTAACGGGACACAGCGTAACGGAACAATGTGCGTAACGGGACACTTTTTCGTGCGTGCAGCACGGCGTTCATCGATTTATTAGACGTTGTCACGTCAAAAGAAAATAAAAGAGCAAAACCATGGTCGATATTTAAGGTACAGGTTGTTTGGAAGAGTTTCCTGAGGGAGCTCGTGGCGTCGTGAGGACGGGCTGTCGGCCTCTGTGGGCGACGCCTCGGCCAGGGACGTATTTGCACGGGGTGGGGGGGGGGGGGGGTGGAGTCCGTGGGCGGTGCCCCGGGAGACTGCCCCCATTAGCGGTATTGCGGGCACCCGCCCTGCGCGCCCCGCAGTCTGACACTCTCCTAACACACGCTCTGGTACTCTTGGCGCTGCCTGTACACCATCATTACAACCGTGCGGCACGCGACACCAGCTATAGTTCCCCCCCGCACTGCGTCGCGAAGGACAACTGTTCTCTAGAATCCGGGTGCAACCCGATTTGCAAAATAAATGCCCGATTTACAGAGACCGGAAAAATTCGCGATTTCAATGACCTGTAGGATAGAATCCATGATACTATATGCATGCGGGAAAATGACATCTGCTCATTGGCTACTGACTCGTGATACCTGTTAACTGGGACGCTAGTGATTCGATACTTCTTTTGTTAAAGGTTTTCCATTGGCCGAGTGTCATTCAGATGAACTGTTGCCCAATCACTGATGCGGTAAAAAGGCAAACGTTTTTTGGATTCTAGCCTATCGCGAAAGGAATCCGCGATTTTTTCAGGTCTCTACTGATTTATAGGGTCAGGCATTTGTCGCGAATAAATCTGAACGCCTGCTAGACTGCAACAAGGTATACTTGCACCAGCGGTTTCCTTCCTTGGGATTGGCGGCCGTCGTGGAGAGAAGTCGTTGCCTTGTTTGACCGAGCCTCTCAGTACACGTTTGCTTCCGCACTCGATAGCTGTGATTGGTGGGTTAGCATTCGACTTGTGCCTGAAAACAAACTCGCCCAATCACGAAACACAGACGATGATAGAGTGTTTTAACTTTCAACTAGTCTCGGAATCTTTTCGCGAAATATGCATGCCTCTACGTGATTTAAGTCCAGTATGGCGAAGTATTTCGGTTTTCCCTAACTGCTGTAAAGCCAGGTCCACACTCGGCGCCGAAAATGGGCCCAGGACATAACTTAAGGATAATCTGTCTCAGGTCTTAGTTATGTTCGCAGGCTATCAACGGCCATTGTCTGAAGTAGCTTGGCTTCTGGGTTGTAGCCGTGTCCCCAGCACGAATAATTCACCGACGTTTTGGTCGCCATCAACAGGGAGCAGTTACATACTGTTACAGTTACCTACAGTAGGTAACTGCTCCCTGATGATGGCGACAGAAATGTCGACCGAAACGTCGGTGAATTATTCTGCCAAGGACACGGCTACAACCCAGAAGCCAAGCTACTTCAGACAATGTCCGTTGATAGCCTGCGAACATTATTCTGAATATTAACTATTGAATATTTCATATATTAATTATTTTACTGTTATAATAGCTAAAGTTATTATTTAGTTCTTAATATTGACTATTAAGTTTTCATGCTAATTGTTTTTATTTGTTATAAAAGTTAAAATTATGTTTCAGTCCTGAATATTAATTATTGAATATTTCATATACTAATTGTTTTTGTTTGTTGTTAGAAAAGGTCTAAGACCACGGAATCTTGACGGAAATTTTCCGAAAGTCGCACTATAGTAATTGCTGCGACATGCAATCTTTTCTCGGAATTTACTGAAACATAAGTAATTGTAAGACACGGTGTACACGGCCCGTGTGAAATTGGTTCACAACTGAATTCCCATTCATTGATATCCGGGGCATATGACGTATGTATGTTGATACGGTAAGGTAACATTTTTTATCATATCTGGTGACTCTCACGCTACAACAGACCAACAGTATGTGAATACTGTTCTACATATAAACTATGGATAGTCCAGGTTATGATAGATTCAAAATTTTTAGCTGACGATATTTGAGAAACCTAATTGCTGTAGTAATAATTTATTTACATTCATTGCGAGTCATTTGTACAGATTTAAATCAGGAATTACCTGAACAATTTAATTAACATCTCGACCATGACGGATGCATACAAATAGTTCCCAACACCCGCCGACGATATAGTTCATTTCTTTATTCTCATTGGCTGTCTCGCCATGCGCCCGTCGCGGAAGTGAAATCTATTAATTTCCCTCCCATGCGCAAGACCGTATACTGCGGATGATTTTGAATCGGTGGGTTCAATAACACGGCAGTCAAAGCTCAAAAACGGAAAAGGGTGAACAGAAGGAAGTGGGGAAAAAAAAGGGGGGGGGGGGGGCATTAAACGGAATTCATTTTATTTCATAGAAGAGAAGGGTCCATTGTGCCATAAAATAAAATATAAAAAAAACACAAAATGAATAACCTCAATTACTACTAAAAACAAAAAAAAAAAAAAAAACTGGGTGCGTGTCCGTTAAGCGCAATAAGAGGGACGGAAAATTAAGGTTTTTAACAGAGTTTTGATTAGTGCTATCTAATAGGCATACAATGTCGCGCAAGTGTGTGTGATTGTCATCACTTGCGCGAATGATTACAGCACTTACATCACACTTAGTAAATATATGTTGAAAATAATTGTGAAAGAAAGACCAACAAATGAAAGAGAGTGGTGTTCTGTTAAATTTACAGAAATAGCCATTTATAACAGTGATGATTCGAAAATAAAAATAAAAAATAAAAAAATGGTTGCGTGTACTTATGTAAGCGCATTACTTGGCGTGATAAATAAAAACTAACTTTAATTTTGCATGCAAATAATTAATAGAAATAAAATAATAAAGGACTGGAGTGATATTTTACATACGGTTGGTAAAGTATAAATTCAATCAAATTAAGAACTTCAAATAAATACTCTGTGGGTATTCAATATTAATATAAACAAATGTATAAAATTAATTATTTAATTTAATAAAATAATCGAGATGAATTTTCATTAATAATTAAAATCAATAAATACACGGAATGTTTATTCTATTTTAAAATTTTCTATATTTTTTAAAAAATAATGTAATAATTTATAATGGAAATAAATTATTCACATGAGAACATAACCTCACTTACTTATACAAATACACTTGAAAATGTTTTTAAACAGAATTTATATTACTAATATTCACACTAAATATTTTTTAAATTAAAACGATAATTATTAAATATCAATCACTAAAGTATGTAATTTAAAAGCACAAAATATATACTTTTTATTTGGATGTAACCTCTTTTCATTCTACCATTTTTCGTTGCATGGTACGCGCGCAACGTAAAAATTGACTATCACTTTTTTGACGTGACGTCTAATAAATCGAAGAACGCCGGCTGCACGCACGAAAAAGTGTCCCGTTACGCAAATTATCCCGTTTTGCTGTGTCCCGTTACGCTCATTTTATATTGCTCTTTGCTAACCTGAACCTCCTAGCATTGCTGCAGAGTCCGTGGCGCAAATATCTCTCTTCCAATCGATTGGAACAATCATCGATTTGACTTTTTCGAGGCACATTAAACTTGAAACACTCCCATTCGTTTCCTATTTTTCCTATCATCGTCCTATCCTTAACAGAATAACACAGATTGGAAGAAGTTAAATAGCAAACATGTATAAAAGTTATAGTTAAAATAATCTTTTCGGTAAAGTAATAAACATATTTGAATTAATGAGTGCAAATAAAAGTAAATATATCAATTAAATTGTAGATTTCATTTCACTCCTTCTTTGTATCCATACAAAATAGTGATAATTCAATAAAAATGATTCAATTTTATTCATAAATGTATGCAATCATTTCATCAACGTTTTGTTATGACGTTGTCACGTTAAACTATCGAACGTAAAACCGACTTTACAGACAACCAAATTTTTTTTCATAACGCGCCCAAAGAGGTATAAATAAAAAAAAAGGATATTTAACAAATAAAGAAGGAAGAAAAGGGTGTCGCATACGGGGCAGCTGCGGTGGGTCGGACGAGAACACAATGGAAGGAAGCATTCGTCGGTGTTAAGGGGTCATACAACCCCCCACTCCCCCTTAACGGTCGCATGTTTACACACCGCCGGCTGCGACCTGGGCTGTAGGGCCGGCACGCACAGGAGCGGCGAACATTGGCGTAGCCAGGATTCGTGGAAGAGGAGGGGCCGAAGTCAGTAATTTTTTCAGATCAATTTTGTTTTTAAAAAACAGTACTTTTCCGAGTTATTGTTTTTATTTCCATACACAAGTCTTTATTCGTGGAGACAGTGTTTTATTCGTCGAATGCTTTCCAACACCTATTTCAAAAAAAAAAAAAAAAAAATATTTGAAATAAGCATGTATGGGACAGAACTAATCAGAAAAATGAAAATAAATCAGTAAATATTTTTTTTTTGTGTTCGAAAAATGTGCAAACGTCATAAATGTAATAAAAAAAGTGCCACTAATTAGGGCATCCGTGATCAAACAAAATAAAACAAATTTATTTTTGCGAATAATTTAGTACATACTTTTTTAGTATTCATAATTAAATTCATTAAACTTACCATAATATATAATAAAAGTGACCAGAGTTTAAATTTGTCCAATTGTTGCTTTTTTTATTCATCTTAGTTGCATTTTGGTGCTAAGTGGTGTAATAACTTGCATGGTGCATCGACAAGCTTTTCGGTGTTATTTCAATTTTATAGCAATTAATCATATAATCTTGTCCTTAGTTATAATGTATTTCGGCGTTAACCGTAACAATTCATTTAATGAAAAGTTGCGGCCTCCGAGGCAGTTCAGTGGAGTCGGGAGTTTTCCAGCGGCGGAGTTTCCGGGCGATAGAGCGGCGAAGTCCCTGGACGAAGGTTCCAGGGCGGAGAGTTCAGTTCCGGGCGATAGTGTAGCGGGCGCGGCGGAGTCCCGAGCGAAGTTCCGAGCGAGGAGTCGAGCGGATCCTCGGCGAAGGGAGGTGCGACGGCGGCGGCGGAGACCCACGAGGGGTGCTGCGGCGAGAGTTGCGCCAGAGGTGCGGCCCAGCGAGGTGTGCGGATTGTAAAAACGAGTGACTGGGAAAGAAACATTTTTAAGTGTAATTAATTAATGGGCATTATTAGAAGAATATTTGTTAGTGACGTAAATATTGGCAATAAATAAAACTGTGTAGTAAAATATTTAACTGGGCTATCCTTTACGAACCCAGTAGTTTTCCCACGACGATTTATTATTATTTTTGTTTTTATTAAATCGTAACAGCATGTTTGTCACTGTGTTATCGAATATTGTTGTTTGTCTGTATTTTCTGTTATTGTTACATTTTTCTCGTCAGCCCACAAGTTAGTATGTGATTTTTTTTTCTCGACTAATTCCTTCCACGAAATTCTCTCTGTGGTGTCTCTGTTTTTAATATTTGATACCGACTGATTTAAACTTGTTTTCTGTGTATGTATTCATCTTCCTTGTACAACCTTGAGGTTGCTCTATGGCATACAGTTAAAGCCAGCAACAAGGGAGTGGAGTCTGTATCTCTCTTCCGAAGATCGAGTTCCCACCACCGAGGTGAGTCAGTTCACAGTCCTCCAGTCAGAAGCCCGAATAATCACAGTTCGTGCACCTTTGGAATATATTTGTAACGGTAACTTCTATACAAAAAAAAGAGTGTAAGTAGAGGTGATGACTCATCAGAACGTAACGAAAAATATAACGCTCGGGAGTAGGGAACTCGAGGGCGATTAACGAATAAAGTAAGAGGCAGGCAACAGTTTCCCAACGCCACGTGTGGGTGCATAATGTATACTCTATTGCAACGCACCCATACGTATTCTGTAAACATAAGAGATAGGTAGAGACCGGAAAAAATTCGTGAGTTCATTTCGCGATAGGCTAAAATACAAATAGTTATACCTCAGTGCTGCCTCTGCTATTGGCTCACAACTCACCTGGATGACTCTGGGCCAATGAGAAACACCCGACCACAGTTTTATCGAATCACAGGCTGCTACGTTGTGACGTCTCACAAGACAGCAGCCAATGAGTGGGTGACAAGTGTACGTAGGACTATGGAGTTCATCCTACAGGTAATTGAACCCGCGAATTTTTCCTGTCCCTAGAGATAGGTCACGTTAGACGTGTTTTTTTTACACGAATAAAATTCCCGCAAAAAAATTCATGCGGTAGGGACCGGTTTTCGCACGTCCAGGTTAACACGACTGAGGGTATAAAGGGTTTGTTAAGGCCCCCGCCCACCCGGGCACACACGCGGTGCGCAGAGCTTCAGGAAAAAAAAAACAACGCGATTTCAAAACTACTCAAGATATCCGAGTGGGGTCTGCTGACGAAAAAAGCAATTAAGAATACGGAGTAATTTTTAGGCGTAAAACAACCGGTACGGATTCTTGGAAGCACTTAAGGGACTTGCATCACACCTTTATCTTATTTTCTCCGGCCGTATAATGTTACGGCCACCGCTCATATGCACGACGAGAAGACTGCGCGCCAGTCCAGAGGAGACACCGCGCTAGAAGCACCAGCGAGCGTCGCGCTTATCATCCCGCCTCACTGACACACATACACCCCTGACGCTATCGTGCAAATGTACGGAAGCCCTCACAATGGTAGAACACGTAAAGAACTCCGGGTATCGGTGGGCCGGCCAGTGCTCATTAAGTCATGAGGTCATGAGCGGCGCGCGAGGAAGAAGCTCATTGGAGATCCCCTCCGTCATTACGACCAGGAAGGAGGGGGCTTTGGAGGGGGGAAGGGGGCCGCAAGTTCAAGGCCCGCGGCCTCGCAGTCCATGAATATTCCACACTGTTTGAAATTACAGTAGATTCACCGAAGTTCTCAACGAAGGAATTTCACTCAAATAACTGAATCTTCCTAGAAACTTACGCCTATTTCGACTTCCGAGTTGTACGTTTCGTTCTTAACAAGGGTAAAACACACTCGTGGGCGAAAGAAGAGTGTTATTACAGTAGACGTACCCAGTTTTTATAAATATTTTTTTCTCGGTAATATATCAAGAACATACTTCGGATTCATGTTCAAGGTAAGTGAACTAAAAATGAAAAAAAAAAAGTGTCCGTAAATTTACTAAATTCGTCACCTTTTTTGAAGTGGAAACATCTTTAGCCGCGTTGAGCGATTTTTGGTAGGGGAAAAACTGATGGGTTCGCGTCACCGACATGCTAGTGACGTGTTGCGCCAGACTGGCGAATCGCAGCGGCCTGTGTACATGTATACGCATATATACACTCATACATTGTATATACTCGACTGTATCATGTGCGTGCTGGACTCTTTTTTTGGATGGGTAAAATCTTGTGAGTTCGCGTCACCGACATGCTTTAATAGCAATAAGTGAAGTTAATTTGACCACGTGAATACATGACCTAGGTCTGACATCACTGTAAGTCATAGCTAGGTAATGAATTTTTACGTAATTTTTAGATACCACTGACATCTGTTGTGACTAAAAAATTATGTAAGGATAAATGATATCATGCTGACAATGTACTGACAATACCAAAATCGTTTTCTTACGTACATTTGACGTGGAAATGATGTCATGTTACACATTTAAAAACAAAGTTTTAAATTTTCACTTCTGTTGACAGTCCCCATGACTGGCTATTTTTTTTTGTATAGAAAACAGGATCAAGTCACAATCGGTCAATCCGAAGAACCCGGCCAGGAAGAAAACGCCCAGCAACGGGTCGTTACCACAACGCCGAAATACCATAATGCCGAATGTCAAAATTGACCACAACACCGACAGCTAGAAAACTGCTGTGTACCACAACGCCGAAATAACAACTGAATGAATTTGTGTGTGTTTCTTAAATGTACCTTAACGCCGAAATATAACAATCAAACCTAACCTAACCTAGCGTAATATAACCTAACCTAACTTAACCTAGCCTATCCTAACCTAACCTAGTCTAACCAAACCTAGTCTAACCAAACCTAGTCTAACCAAACGTAGTCTAACCAAACGTAGTCTAACCTAACCTAGTCTAACCTAACCTAACCTTTGTGGCAGTCCTGCAATGACATTTTTCGGCGTTAGTGTATTTCGGCGTTGTGGTAATTCGGCGTTGTGGTACACAGCAGTTTTCTAGCTGTCGGCGTTGTGGTCAATTTGGCATTTCGGCGTTGTGGTATTTCGGCGTCGTGGTGCGTCCCCCTCAAACAACCACCGAAAATGTTCAGTTTCGCTGGAACGTAGGCACCACAGTGTCTGGAGCCTCAGCTGTAGGTGTAGCATAACAGAAAATGTTTCATCACCTACTAATTTCTATTGAACATGTTTTTTTATATTACAAAACAGCATTAAGCTAAGTTTGAATCTCTGTTATCAAGCAATTAGTTGTCAAGTAGTTAAATTAATATTGTGAAGCAAATACCTTGGGTTTAACCCGTCCGTCCAGTTTTTTTTGCTAGTAATTATGGGCCCACCCAACAGATGTCGCGCAAAACATGGTTTCAGTTTCCACTGTAAGAATCACACTTCTATGTCTCCCTCCTTGTTCTATGGTCTGTCTCTGTGGGAGTGTCCGTAGAGGCGATGAACTCCTGCATTACACATGAAGGAAGCAATACACACGCCTAAAAATAGAACACACGGGATGAATGAGTAGCAGGGGGATTGCCACTGAAAAAAGGGGGAGTGTGGTTCCTCGTTGATTTTATGGAAACAAAACTGTACCGCTTAAACCAACACCGGAACACCATTCGAAGTTCATTTTTAATTTGTGCCTTTGACGTCTAAAAATTCTACAAAAAAATAAATTGAAAAGTGCCATGATTTTAAAATTACTATATTTGTGCCTACTATCAGCTTGTTTTTGTATCATTGTATACAATTATGTCACTTCACAGGGTTTATTTTTTAGACTAATTTTCCCTGGGTTATTGTGTTTCCGAAAATAAACTTAAGGTGTTGGTCACCATTTGAACTAAAATACATCATATGAAAAAAGAGAGAATAAACTGTCTAGTGTATGTATCTTGTATCCTGTAGTTAGCTTGATGTAATAATTATGTACCTTATTGAATAAAAAAACGAAAAGGCAGTCATGGGGACTGCCAACAGCAGTGAAAACTTAAAACTTTGTTTTTAAATGTGTAACATGACGTCATTTATAAGTCACATATACGTAAGAAAATGATTTTGGTATTATATCACTACGATGTCAGCATGCTATCATTCATTATTACATCATTTTTTTAGTCACAACAGATGTCAGTGGTATATCAAAATTACGTAAAATTCATTACCTAGCTATGACTTACCAGTGATGTCAGACCTAGGTCGTGTATTCACGTGGTCAAATTAACTTCACTTACTGCTACTACATCCATGTCGGTGATTGCGAACTCACAAGATTTTACCCATCCAAAAAAAGAGTCCAACACGCAGTCGAGTATATACAATGTATTAGTGTATATATGCGTGTACATGTACACAGGCCGCTGCGATCCGCCAGTCTGGCGCAACACGTCACTAGCATGTCGGTGACGCGAACCTATAAGTTTTTCCCCTACCAAAAATCGCTCAACGAGGCTAAAGAAATTTTCACTTAAAAAAAAATATTTATGAAACCTATACCTGTAAATGTACGAAGATACCTGGATAATTTGTCATTACGTTTCTTCGTGAGTTCAAGGTGGACATGTTCTTAGCGGAGCGCTTCGGGGCGACTGAAATGCTGTCCCTTGGAAGGGCAGCCCTTCAGGATTTTTCTGGCAATGGTTTGTTTGTACAGCGACTGGAAGGGCAACCCATCCAATTTCTGAAAACATGTTTCTTTAAGTGTTTAAATAATCCTGAAAACTTGCCCCTTGGAAGGGCAGCCCATTAGGATTTTTCTGACTATGGTGTTTTTGAAAGGTTGTCTGAATTTGTTGCCCCTTGGATGGGCAGCCAATCAGGATTTTTTCTGACAGTGGTTAGTTTGTAAAGCGACTGGAATGGCAGCCCTTCCAGTATTTTAAAATGTATCTATTTTCGTAATTTTATAATCCTGAATTGTTGCCCCTTGGAAGGGCAGCCCATAAGGATATCTTTAACAGTGGTGTTTTTGAAAGGTTGTCTGAATTGTTGCCCCTTGGAAGGGCAGCGCTTCAGGATTTTTCTGACAGTGGTTAGTTTGTAAAGTGACCTAACCTAACCTAAACTAACCACTGTCAGAAAAATCCTGATAGGCAGCCCATCCAAGGGGCAACAATTCAGACAACTTTTCAAAAAACACTACTGTCAGAAAAGTCCTGATGGGCTGCCCTTCCAAGGGAAAGGTTTTCAGGATTATTTGAACACTTAAAGAAACGTGTTTTCAGAAATTGGATGGGCTGCCCTTCCAGTCGCTGTACAAACAAACCATTGCCAGAAAAATCCCGAAGGGCTGCCCTTCCAAGGGGCAACAATTCTTCTCCCCCGGCGCTTCGGCCGGCGAGACGCGGAGTCTGAGGAAGGTCGCGGACGTGAGGCGGGCATCGGGGGCGCTGGACGGGAATAGCCGGGGGCGGCGCGCATTGTGGCGGCGGCGGCGGCGGCGGCGCTGGGCGGCGGCCAACTGAGCGCCTGCCTCCGGTCAACCCCAGTCTCCACTTCCGGCGGTCCCAGAGAGTTGGTAGAGTTGGTGTAGTCCAGTCATCATACACACTTGAAAATACAAATGAACCGAGAAAGCTAAATTTTGGATATTACGTGGGAAGGGGGAGAGGGGGATTTAGAAAAGCTTAACTTCAAATTGCAGGTCCGAACACGCTCTACAAGTTTCATACTAGACATTTTTTTTTCGATATCTTTCACGAGAAAAAAAAAAAGAAAATAGCAAAAAACGAATTTCACTCCCCAAATTTGTTTTTTTTTTCTCGATCGATATCTCAATAACGATGAACGATACGTGAAAAGTGTAGAGAACTTTAATTTTAGATCGTAAGAAAAGAAAGAAAAAAATATATTGCATAAAAATTTTCGTATCTCAACGGAGAACTGAGTTATGATGAAAAAAACTGAATTTAACCCTTTTTTTCAAGATGGCGGGAAATGCACAAGGTAATTTTGGTCGACAATTTAAAGTTAAGTTTTTCTAGGGGGCCCCCCACTTAATATCAAAATTTAGCTTTCACTGTTCATTTGCATATCTAATCCGTTTTTTTTCGACGTAATGACTGGACTAATAGCTTCACCCCGTGTCACGTGACGAAGCTCACTGTAACTATTTTACACTAATGTGTCATCATATATGCAATCGATAGATTTTGACGAGAGCTGACGATCGATACTCAAACGAACGTCGTAGCTTCTCCGAGTCAAAAGTCACACTAAATGGAAATCTCGAAACGCAGCAAAATTACCTCAAAATGGCGGCGCTTCCCCCTCCACCGCGCGCGAAGCGTCACAGTCCTCACTTGAGCGTAACGAATTCTTTGATCCTTTAGCTATCTAGTGGTGTAATTAAATTTTGGATGGAGATGATAGATGTAAAGCTGCAACACCTAACTGTATCCGTCGATTTTTGTTATCATTAGTTTTTTTTAATTGCCTCCCACTATGGAGCAATTTTAAAGACGTATTCACGTCAAAAGGAAAAGTTTTAATAAACTGGGCCTTGCACGAGGCTACAAACAGATCTCAATGCATTCTAGCCTAGCGGATGTTTGCCAACAATCGATGCATCTAATTCGCCACTATCGTGCGAATTGAATTGTGTAGTTTCAATTTTCTCAAGTAATTTTAAAGTTGCGATTATTTCTTGTTGTGACCATTAACGTGCACAAAATGTATTCCAGAATGGTTTCACCATCGCACTTAGTACGTCTCCGATGATCATAAAAATGACTATATACGAGTTAACGGCGCCAGATGCGATTAATCCATCTGGACGAAATCAACGAAAAAAGCGAGCTCTGCGCATGCGCGTAATTTGGGCAACAGATCGGCAACGGATAGGACACCGAAATCCGTTCCCTAAAAACAAGGGACTGGCCGTGTCCTATCGTGCACTGGAAATACGGTTAGGGTACAGATTATTCCGACCTACGGCCGGCGTTTTCGCGTTCCCCTCCCACACATGCGCCCTAATAGGGTAGGGTGGGAGTAACATCCCAGTTCTCTTTGATTAAACATTCCAGAGATTTTAAAGTAAACAGAACTGTTGTTGATCGGGAGGGTGTTAGGGCTTCGGCAATGACCAGCGGCTAAGGCCATCAACCCAGCATAGTCACCGCCTCAGCCCCTCTACCTCGCTCAGCTGACCAGACAGTTGGCTGTGTCCTGAGCCCTAAGACTTTATCAGCACTGCTGGCACCTTCCCCGATCTCCCACATCACACTGAGACCCAGTGAACCCGTGGTCCGGTGGAGGTCCTATCCAACCTCTGCCAGCTGTCCAGGCTAGTACCGGAGCTGTGTCGTCGACTCCGCATCGGGCTAGGGAACCCTTGGAGCCTGCTCCAAGCGATCGGAGCACCACCACCAAGTACGAGTCCTGCCCAATCAGAATCCAGGGCCTTGGAGGAAACCTCAGCGGGACGCCATTCAATCTTTCATGGATTCTTCCCGCACTACTACCAACTTGGCACTAATTCAGCAGACCGTTCGCCAACAGGCTAGCCGACTGCCACTCTTCAGAGTCACTCCACTGGATGTCCTCGTCTCCTCGGACTACCCTCCGACCCGCCGTACCTCGGCCCGACAGGTTTACAGCCGGCTGAGGCCCGGACGTGCCCGGACTCATCCGGCGACGACCGCTGGTGTAGCATGTTCAAGGGGACGCACCACAACGCCGAAATACACTGACGCCGAAAAATGTCATTGCAGGACTGTCACAAAGGTTAGGTTAGGTTAGACTAGGTTAGACTAGTTTAGGTTAGGTTAGACTAGGTTAGGTTAGGTTATATTACGCTAGGTTAGGTTAGGTAAGGTTAGGTTTGATTGTGGTATTTCGGCGTTAATGTACATTTAAGAAACACACACAAATTCATTCAGTTGTTATTTCGGCGTTGTGGTACACAGCAGTTTTCTAGCTGTCGGCGTTGTGGTCAATTTTGACATTCGGCGTTGTGGTAACGACCCCATGTTCGACACCTCGTGTGGCAGGGTGAAGGCGCCCGTGGGGCCCTGCGGACGTGTCCCGCCGAGAGCCCGTGGACGGGGTCGGCTGCGCCCCGCCGGAGGGGCTAATATTAGCGCGACCCGCGGCTCGCTGCCCAAACCTCCAGCGACGGCGACTCCTGTGTCCCCCCCCTCTCCCACCCCCCCCACACACACACGTGTCTGGCAGGCCCTGCCAGACACGCGACCAGGGGAACACTGAATGAACACGCGACAGAACGACAGTACACATCACAATAACAATTGTAATTTGGGGCATGCATTTTTTCGCGAAAAGATTCCGAGAACAGATGAAAGTTAAAACACTGTATAGCATTGTCTGTGTTTCGTGATTGGGTAGTGTTTCTTTCAGGGACTTTTACACTGTCACAACACCAATAACAGTAATTTAGTGCGGAAGCAAACGCGTCCTGATTGGCTGGGTTAAATAAGGCAATTTGGTTTCTTGCAAGTGGTCGCCAATCACAAAGAAGAAACCGCTGGTATGGGTATAGCTTTTTGCAGTCTAATAGGCGTTCAGATTTATTCGCGAAAAAATGCCTGCCCCTAATTACAATTATGTTTTAACGTTTCTTCCTCTATTTAATTCTATAAATTGTTTACTTTAGTATTGAACTTGGATGTCAAACTGGTACCTGCTGGGGTGACAAGTTGTCGCCTGAGACTCGGAGTCTACAAGGAACCAAAATTGGTTGATGGAAGGGGGGGGGGGGGGGGGTCAAATTCCCCGAGGCCCTCAGCAACCGGATAGGTTTTGAAATTTTCTTTTGCTGCCTGACTTTACCATGACAGCAGGACGAAAAATACAAGTCTTTTGCTGATATGATTAATTGGAAACCCGGCACGTTATGCAATACGTGCAGATCACGTTTACAGTTACGGCCACGGCACAGTTTACAGTCCTTAAATATAAAAATATATTTAATTGTGTACGTTGTAGGTTAAAAATCATGTAAATACAATCCTAATGTATATGTGCGGAACAAATGAAAAGTGTTAATGTACATATTCCCGCGGCAGATAAAAAAAAAATCAGGTTTCCGACATGTGACAAGAGGTTCGCCCCCAGAAGGCCAGGCGTAACACGACAGCAACCTTCCTGTGTCCTGTGACACTTCAAAACATTGCCTGCAGATCCTCCAAAACTAATGAGTTCAAGGGACCGGGGGGGGGGGGGGGGGGCAACACGTTAATTTGGGAATAAAATGTTTCACTGTGCCAGTTCCTGAGCAATTAGCTACTGAAACCATAGTACAAACACCTTTGTAGTAATGCAGCATTTTATTTGTATTTTCTCTATGAATATGCTGTGGAATTGACAGCATTTTTCTTGCACTTTTACAAAAAATTGGTTGTCTGTAAAGTCGGTTTACGGACGATAGTTTAACGTGACAACGTCATAACAAAACTTTGATGAAATGATTGATCAAGAAGAAAAGGAAATATCATATTCGGCCTGAGACTGAGCCGTAATAGGTTTTTGCAACCAAACCATTTAGGCATTAAAAATATTATATTCTTTGAGGAAGAATTTTTTTTTTAATTTTTCAATCTTTTGCATGATAAAATCTACCTCTGCATACTTTTATGAATAAAATTGAATCATTTTTATTGAATTATCACTATTTTGTATGGATACAAAAGAGTGAAATGAAATGTGCAATTGAATTAATAAATTTACTTTTATTTGCATTCATTAATTCAAATATATTTATTACTTTTGAAATGTTGCGTGCGCCATATTTATTTTTACAGTACAAAAAAAAAACGCAGCTGCCGGGTTTCGAACCTACAACCTTTAGGCCCACGAGGCCACACCAAGGTAATGTAGTTTCAAATTATATTGCAGCTGCGAATTTTTTTTTTGTACTGTAAAAATAAATATGGCGCACGCAACATTTCAAAAGTAATAAATATATTTGAATTATATATATATTTATAAAAACTTTGTTCACGGTAGGGGTATAGTATTAATACGATTTTATAACAAATACGCATCCCAAATACACCAAACTTATTTATAATGTGTTACAATATTTTTTAAAACATTGTGCAAAAGATCCCAGGTGTAATTTGAATTATTATGTGTAACAGTAAAACACCATTGTTGGTTCAAAACGTATTTGAATTTTCAACATTACTTTTAAATAACCGTACCGATTGTGCTGAAAATCGGTGGACGATCGTTAAATTACATAATATTAATAATTCAAACGACGAAAATATGATTGAAAAGTCAAATCGATGGTTGTTCCAATCGAGTGGAAGAGAGATGCCACGCATGCGTACAATGAACAAACAGAACACATCCGTAGTGGGACATCCGTAGTGGGACACTTTTTCGTGCGTGCAGCCGGCGTTCATCGATTAATTAGACGTTGTCACGTCAAAAAATTGGCAACTGGCTTCCATACATGTTTTGTAACGTTAAAAAAATGGCTGTGTCAATCACGGCGCATCAGGACCAACAAACGGTCGAATCCACCCGCAGAAATAATCCTAACGCAAACGGCAGGAGCGGCTCAGAATTACAGGACGCGCCTAACTCGAAGAATGCCGGATTACATTTTAAAAAACACATTCGAAAACTGGTCAAGTCCACAGCAACACTTTTTTAATCTACTGCGCTCCTCAAAACTCGGCTGTCGGAAACACGCCGTGGTTTCTACCTAAGATCAAGTTGTCTGGAACCAAGAATCGTGTGCATTTAGAACCCACTGCAGCAAACATGAGCTAGGGCGGGTTGGACATTGAGGAATAGTCTGCAATCAGAATAACAACTGAGTACAGCTTCACCGTACACTATTCTCACCGGTTGTTCTCGAGCAGCGAGTAATCTCACACGACGCACTCCTCACGTTGCTGAAGTCAGGGACTTCATTTCGGGGAAATCCGCAACTTTAGCAAAGCCCGCTGTGCCATTTCACTGTGGAATTAGTATTTGAAAATTTCAAAACATTATACTTCGGTCAAAAATTTTATAGTATATATTGTGTAACTTTCTGGTATTCTCATAATAATTAAGTAAGAGTCTGGACCCCACAAATCCTTGCTGTGTCTGTCTCTCCGCCAGCAAAGACTGATCATTGTCACAGCTGTTGTAAGTGAACGTCTATAGGATGATGCAGTCGGGTTTTGTCAGGGCGTCTGGCAGGTTCAGTCTCGACATCAAACGCCTGACTCGTTTAGAACATATTATGTCACGGAGATATGCAAAGATTAAACTCAGATGACATTGAAAAATGCGTTTTATTTCAGACCGGTTTGGGGACCAAAGACAAAAAAAATCTAACTCTGAGCCATTTGTTATTTTCTTGACATTGCTAAGCCTGCGAACTTATCAAGATTGGTCTTAATTTTTCTCAACGGATAGTTACCCAATGTTATCTAACAGAGGTAACAAGTCACATGTGTGTTCATAATTATAATCACTTGCGAGACATTTTACTGCTGGAAACTAACGTTTAGTAAGTATCTGATGAGAAAATTTGTGATCCTATAACAACTGAAAGAGTTATAGGAATAAATTTAACAATAATATCTCTTAAATTATAGTAATTACAAGATACTTGCGTGTGAGACCAAACCTTAAAGCCGTCTACCAGTACGCAGTAGCGAACGAGTTCATTTCAAGCCAGCTTCGAGTATATAGCTGTTTACACTGTCTAAGCACCAACAGTCGAGAAATATGGCTTTATGTACATGAAACCGTTTAGAATATGGCTGATAAAACAGTTTTACGGTTTGCATTTTGTACACTTCGTAAAACCTAAAATTTTAATTTCTTTAAAAGTTCCAAAACATATAACGGAAGTTCAACTATGAAAATGTAAGAGAAATTTGGTATTCATCCTACGTTTGTTAAGGAAAAAGTAAAATGCATAAAAATGTAACATATTTGTACAATAAATTTCCCATGTACTTTATTAGATTAATAACTTCCATTGCATTATTAGAAGTGCTACCTAAAATTTATTCCAGTGTATTTCATGGTCAGTCCACATGTTTACAAGTTTAATGATGATGTCTACATATGATTAACGCGTGCAGAAATGCTTACTACGTATTTACAGTTACAGCCATTTTAACGTAAATACCTATCAACTCTGCGACTAATGATAGCAAGAATATGCCTACATACAGGTGATTCGCGACTGACAATCTTACAAAGAACTGGTTTATTCAACTTAGGTACTGTCAATTGTGTACCTGATCTGCAATGTGTTAAAGTATTACTAAACATACATTAACTAAATGACTTGTTCAGACCACTAGAAGCATATCATAGCATATTAAGGATGTGCTTGTTATGAAAAGATTAAATTCAGATGATACTGAAAGATGAGTTAATTTCAGACAGATATGGGGACCAAAGTCAAAAAAATATCTAACTCAGAGCATAAATACATACACGAGGTCATTATTCTAAAAGTAAAGAACGCTTGTTTATTTAGATATTTATATTCAAGATAATGAAACAACCCTAACTTTACAACACATATGATACATTAAGCTATTTTTCTACGTAGTCACCACACAAATTTTAAACATTTTTCATAGCGTACCACCAGCTTTTTTTCTATGCCTTCTGCATACTCACCGCCAAGTTGTTGAACTGTTTTCGAAATTTCAGGGAAAACGAACAGTCCAGTCTATAGTTGAATATTTTTTCCCCTCGGTCCACGATATGAGTTCGTCAGTCACAACTGAAGGTCCGCCCGAGCGCTCTTCATCATGGGCAATTAAACATGGCGCGCCATTTTCGGCCTAGAGCTTCATTAATCACATTACCGTAGACTTAGGTTATCTGCAGGGCGGACTTGACACGCATTCATAAAGGGCAGTACGCCAGGAACCCCACACTCGGCCGGAGCACACGTGTTAATCAGTAGGGCCAGGCATTTTTCGCGAAAAGATCTGAACTCCAGTTAGAATGCAACTAGCTATACTCGTACCACCGGTTAAGTCCTTGTGATTGGCGGCCGTCTGTGAAAGAAGTCGTTGCCTTATTCGACCGAGCCAATCAGGTCGCGTTTGCTTCCACACAGAATTACTGTGATTGGGGTTCTAACAGTGTAAATACAGCTGAAACCAACTCACCCAATCACGAAACACAGACGATGCTACAGTGTTTCAACTTCCCGATAATCTCGGAATCTTTTCGCGAAAAATTCATGGCCCTATTAATTAGTTAAGTCCCAATATGAACAGTAACTGACAGTCGCGGCTGCTGTTAGCGACTGATAACCCTTCATTTCACAGACGAGAGAGCCACACCCGAAGTTACCCGAAGTTCATGCTCGCTTTTTTTCCGTTCTATCTCATATATTTAAATGTAGCTATCCTTACCAAATCAACAGTCCACAATGTTTTAAAGTATTTATAATGTAGCTAACCTAACCTAATTGACCATTAGTTATCATGAGTTACAATGAACAAAAAAGAAACCCGAAGATGCACGATCGGACGTTGGTTCTCTCGTCTGTGAAAAGAAGGCTTCCCGTTAGCGTCAGACTGGGGAGGGATGGACGAGTCCATGACGAGGCTGTGGGAGTGGAGTTAGGACTGCGCGTTTCGTCACAGCAAGACGTTCTGCACTTCGATATGCATAAGAATTAATTACTATTCACAGGAATGTGCCTATTTTTTTTTTTAAGTTGCGAAGTTAGAAACATTTTCAGGGATGATTTCCACATGATCTAGTAGACGTTCTCCAAGCAGTTACATCAACATCAAGTTAGCTAAGTGCTAGTGGAAATTTTTGCGACTTAATAAAACCATTACTGTTTATTTCAAGAAATTTTGGTGACTTTCATGATCTGTCCTCCAGTTTCGTTACTTTTCCATGATTAGCCCTCAACCTTTTTTTTTCTTCTACTTTTTCGTGACCAGTTTAAATGGTTTCGTTACTTTTTTCACAACCACCTAACTAGTTCTGATAATTTGTATGTGTTAAGTCCTTAAGTTTTGTAATATGTTTTTAACGAATCCTCCAGTTTTTTAATTTTTTTCCGTGACAAGCTGATTTTTTTTTTTTTTTTTTTGCTTTTTCATATTTGCAGTCCTCCAGTTTCCTTATTATTTCATGAGAAGCTAAATGATTTTTTTTTATCTTTTCATTAGCAGTCCTCCAGTTTTGTAATTTTTTCGTGATAAAATAACAAGTTTTGTTGCTTTTTCATTAGCAGTCCTCCAGTTTCGTGATTCGCTAAATGGTTTAGTTACTTTTTCATTAGGCAGTGGTCTAATTCTGTTAGTTATTCGCGAGCAGTCCTGCAGTCCTGGCCCCGGCCACAAGGCCCGCTGTTGTGTCGCGGCCACAGCTGGTCGCTGGAAGCTTGCCCGCGGCTGTTCGCAGGGGGTCCCAGACTACAGGCCGTCCTGCGGACATCAGCCCCGGCGCGGGGACCCCCCGCCAGGCCGCGCCGGGGTCGACTGTTGCCGCGAGGACCGTGCGGCGGGCCCGACCTTGCCTCGAGGTCGCCGCCGGCCCTGGCAGCCTCACCGCGCCACCAGACACTCGTCCGAGCCGAGCCGTTCACCATCACCACTATTCATCCTGGTTTGGCTATCACGCACGCCGAGCGCTCATACATAGGGGCAGACATTTTTTTCGCGAAAAGATCCGAACGCCTATTAGACTGCAACAAGGTACACCCGCACCTGTGGTTTCTTCCTTGTGATTGGCGACCGTCTAGCGAGAGAAGTCATCGCCTTATTTGACCGAGCCACTCAGGACGCGTTTAACTCCGCACTGAATCACTGTGATCGGTGTTGTTACAATCGATATGTACCTGGGAGAAACTCACCCAATCACGAAACACAGACGATGATACAGGGTTTTAACTTTCAGCTAGTCTCGGAATCTTTTAGCGAAATCTGCATGCCCCTACATACATCTTCTAACTATTTGAAGTAGCTTGGCTTCTGGGTTGTAGCCGCGTCCTCGGCGAATTATTCAACCGAAGTTTTCGGTCGACGTTGCAGTCGCCATCATCAGGGAGCAGCTACCTACTGTAGGTTCTTACAAGTTATCTCGTCTGAGGGGACGGTGCTTCCTGATTGGCCCACAGCTGCAGCCAATCAGGAAGCAGGCGAGAGTATCTAAAGGCAGGATAACTTGTAAGAACGTCAGTAGGTAACTGCTCCCCGATGATGGCGGAATGCAATGTCGACCGAAACATCGGTTGAATGATTCGCCAAGGTCGCGGCTACAACCCAGAAGCCAAGCTACTTCAGACAATGGCCGTGAAAGCCTGCGAACACCTAACTATTTCTTTTCCGCTCTTATATATCTATTTCAATATATTTTCGAATCACAAAACGTCATTAATATCAACTTTTGTGTCGCAGTCAGATGACTATAAAACTTTTTTAACTCTAGTTAAAACTTCATTATTTTTAAAGAACTCCACGTAAAATTTCGTGTCCGAGGTTCATAATTATAAGTTTATTTGAAACATCAACAAACATGACAACAAATGAATTTTCTCGTTACCGAGGCTAGATGTTTATACATCACTGGCGAGTACTGGAAGACTAGCTCATACATGTATTATATATTATATATATATAATTTTTACAGATTTAGTAACTATGCTTACATTTTAAACTTTAAAAGTCCGCACAGTTTGTAGTGCAAAATGCTAATTCGTTAACAAATAAAACTTAAATTTTTGCACACTCAGGAACTTCCGTCATGAATTTGATGGTCACAAGATTTTCAAACAATCTCATTGGTTTGTTGTTTGACCGTGTAATGTCGAGTGGGCAGATGTAGGCTACAGAAAAAACGTAAAAAGTCTTGCGCTTGCGTGTTTCTGTATCCGTGTTTAACGTTTCCGCATCTCTGTGGAATGTACCTAGTGTGCATGTGAGTAAATGCCCTGTCACGTTTACGCAGTGATGCGACTAACTGCCTGAACGTATTGTCTGACCATTCCGATTTATACTGTTAAGAGTATAATGTGGTCCGTAATGGATAACCCAATTAATTAGTACAGTTTTATTTATTACTAATGTTTACACCATAAATTTAATTACTGCACTCAAGATTTCTGTCCGCAACAATTAGTCTTACAGTGGTCATTGAAACATTAACACTTTCCACTAGAGCTTGGCTCGACAGTGGCTCGCTGTTCTGTCCGCCTCTGTCCGCTTCCTTCGCACACTCAAACCACGCCGCGCTGCAGCACAGTCCCCAACTATCGCTCGCCAGGCCTTCACTCGCAGGTATCGCCTCCCGATAGGCCACTTGCCCTCTTCACCTTTCCCTGATCGCACGGGTACAACCAGTATCACTCCCCGAGGGGGAGACTCTCTCCGCTACTCTCACAACTCTCCGAACCCTCGGAACTCCCGCGGAGGCCGGCGTCGTCGCTTATATACCCGCAGCTTCATTCTCGAAGGGACGAGAGCTCCTGTGACGCGTCGCGTCAAATCGGGCCCGAAACACCCAGAACAGAGACGCTTATTCACGCCACTCCACGCGGCTGCCTCTGCAAGCCCGGAATTCCCGAGGAGGGTTGGTGCGCGGGGAGCGGAAGGGGGTGGGTAGCGACGACCCTTGTAATCCGGCCAGGCACGTGATGTCAGTGGACGGCGCGTGACGTCAGAGGCCGTGTGTGGCTGCCAGCCAGCTCCTAACCTGGCGCGCGTCGCGGTCCTGCCTGCGTTCGTAACAATACTCTTTATGTAGCAGAGGGCCCCATTCTCTCGTCAGATTCATCTGGTACACGTGATTATACATACATATATATATATATATAGATATATATATATATATATATATATATACACACACACATATATATACTGACTTCCTTCGAAAGTTTTAGACAAGGATAAAGATTTATGTATATGTTTATTAATGGTTTTCGATTAGATTATTTTTAAATTTTAATTAAGATATAGGCCTCAATATATATTTGGAGCAAACATGTTGTTTCCATACCTACATAAATATTTAATGATGTGTAATTTTTTTGGCTTTCGGTATGCGGCATTTGGTAGAAGTAATTTCTCAATGTAACGGAAATGTGTAGTTTTAAACACGGTTCTGCAATTTGTAGCGTACGGCGCGAACCAATATCAACAAAGCAAAAAGAAAACTTTATAGTATTTACTGTTGTGGAAATTTTAATAAAATTCTTTGTCGAAAATCATGTCCGATGCAGAGGTTTTATTATTTAAGTGCTTTCACTTTTATCAAGAATTAAAAACGGCGCAGTCCGTGTTAGAGGCGAAATCAACTATGAAGTAGATTGTGCAACTGTTTCATTATCATCAGAAGGAGCATGGCTGTGGCCAATATTAATCCAGAACCATTGTTACACTCAGTTCCTGTAAAAAAAGCAAAACTGAAAGATGTCAATAATCTTCTTTCTAAACATTTTGGTAAGAACTGGCGAGACTTGGAACATCTAGAATACTACAGAAATGTTATTGATGCTCAAGAAGAAGTCGAGCATACAGATGGAAACGTAATCGAAGAGTGCACCAATGTGGATGAAGCTGATGATCCAGTGGTGTAGACTTTTATTCTTTCCAGAAGAAACATTTCCGCTTTATGTGTAACATAATGTACATAGTGCTAAAGTTTGAAAAGTTTACAAAAAAAGCTCAACTACCCCATTACAACGTGTTTTAATACCAATACTGTCGTTTTCCGCTAGTTTGCTGCAAAACTGTCCTTTTCCATATTACAATCTCGAATAACTCAGGGCGGTTTATCCGGATTTTTAAAATATTCCATTAGTCAACTAATATTATTGTACTCTTACTCCAGAAAAATTAAGCTGCATAGAATATGTAAATTACTTAAGTTATGAATTTTTCCTATTTCCTGAAAAATCACTTCTGGTGGATAAGGATAGTTCTGCAACTCACCGGCTCATATAGTTTAAAATTTCCGATCGTGCATCTTCGGTTTTTTTTTGTTCATTGTAAAAGGTTAGGTTAGCTACATTATAAATACTTTAAAACATTGTGGACGGTTGGTTTGGTTAGGATAGCTACATTAAAGATACTGTGAAATCATGTAAACGGTTTCCTAGCCCTGGATAGCTACCATATTAAAAAGTTATTTGCTAAGCAACCATAAAATGATTTTACAGTAAATTTTAATGTAGCTATACTTACCTGATATAACCAACCACCCACGATGTTTTAAAGTATTTATAATGTAGCTAACACCTATCCTAATCGACCGCAAAATTTAATGCCACACAGGTTTATACAATGAGATAGAACGGGGAAAAAAAAGCAAGCATGAACTTCGGGGATCTTCGGGTGTGGCTCTCTCGTCTGTGAAATGAAGGCTTCCCGGAAGGGAGGGGTGGTGAATCAGGAGGCGGGGAGGGGGAATAAATGGGGCGTGAGGAGGACTCCAATCCACGCGCGCGCGGCTACCGGCGCCAGAACAGTTCTTGAATGGTCTCCAAAATCCAGGAGGTATTTTTACGCCCTCCGGTCCGGCGGAAGGAGCCACGGCAGGACATTCCTCGCCGGATTTCGCGCCCAGACGCCGTCGCCTCCAGCTGCCTAGCGCCGGAGTAACCTGCCCACGTTGCCACGACACGATTTAAAAAATTGTTTGTCTGTAAAGTCGGTTTACGGACGATAGTTTAACGTGACGTCATAATAAAACATTGATGAAATGAATGCATACTTTTATGAATAAAATTGAATCATTTTTATTGAATTATCACTATTTTGTATGGATACAAAGAAGGAGTGAAATGAAATCTACAATTTAATTCATAAATTTACTTTTATTTTCACTCATTAATTCAAATATGTTTATTACTTTAACGAACAGATTATTTTAACTTTAACTTTTATACATGTTTGCTATTTAACTTCTTCCAATCTGTGTTATTCTGTTAAGGATAGGACCTTGATAGGAAAAGTAGGAAACGAATGGGAGTGTTTCAAGTTTAATGTGCCACGAAAAAGTCAAATCGATGGTTGTTCCAATCGAGTGGAAGAGAGATAGATGCGGCGCAAGCGTACTATTAGTGTAACGGGACACCGCGTAACAGGACAATGTGCGTAACGGGACACTTTTTCGTGAGTGCATCCGGCGTCATCGATTTATTAGACGTCACGTAAAACAAAGGGTTGTCTGTAAAGTCGGTTTACGGACGAAAATTTTACGTGATAACGTCATAAGAAAACACTGATCAAAAGTTGCATACTTTTTTAATTTTCAAATATTATTTACAGTTTTTTTTTGCAAATTTAATTTAGATATTTTATTTAAATATAATCACGAACAATCAGTTGAAAAGCCCGCCTTAACCTGTTTGATATTATAGAAGATTTTCTCGCACGGTGGTTGGCCGGTTCTTGCACGCTCGGCTCAGGCGGAACGTGACGATGAGTCATGCTTTTTTCGTGCGTGCAGCCGGCGTCTATCGATTTATAAGACGTTATCACGTCAAAAAAAAAAGGCACGGGGTTCTAATTTGTCACAACACAAACGCACTAACATAGGACTAAACGTTAGGCACAGGAGTAAAGGTAGGCACCGGTCAAAATATGGGCATAGAACGTGTGTTAACGCCTTGAAATAATAAAGGCAAACGTACTTGGACAAAAGTCCCATACATATTTAGACTCTCCCTTTTTAAGTAATATGCGGCATATGACTAAAAAATTTTGTCCGGTCTTCTTTACGAACTCAGCACCCAAGTTATGATTGATGTAATTAGACTCTAGAACTGAAATATAGTGTATTTACGATTCGTCTGATTGTTAAATTTTTTATTTTAATTATGTCAATTTGAAGCTCACGTTAAATAAGCTGTTCCAGTGTTTCGTCTCCCTATAAGCAATGGTATAAGCTATTATCCTGATGTAACCTTGGGGATATCTTATTCTGAGACTCTGGGAGACGTGTTTGGAAGTGTGAAAAGTTTTGTACGGGGGGGGGGGGGGGGGGGGGTAGGGGGGGGAGGAAGCCGGCCGGAGATGACGTGACAGCTCCCGATTCTAGGAACTCGACTCGCTTCGTAACACCAATCAGAGCCTCCCACTCCCCCCCATCAATCCTTTCACCAGATAAAAAAGGAGCGGAAAAGAACAGGTTTCCGAAAGAGTCCTCGAGCCATGCTCGACGCTGTCTGCCTCTCAAAGTACGTAAAAGAGAGACAGACGAATCACAAGTCTCTACGTACCAACCTCGGTCAATAAAGGCGTCGAAACAAAACAATTTAATAAAAAAAATTCATTATCTGCATACTGAAGCAAACAACTCATATCAGTGGCGTAGCCAGGATTGTGTATGGGGGGTGTTAAGAAGCATGCAACCCATAGGCGTGCGCAGGACTTCAGTAGTGGTGGTGCCGGATTACACAACAGGTCTATCATTCACGGACCCGAGCCTAAAGCGGGGGGTCCGGGGGTTCTCCCCCGGAAAAATTTGGATTTGAAAGCGCAAAATGGTGCTATTTAAGGTGTTTCCGAACAAAAACATTAAACACACAGATGTAAAAATGTTAACATTTTTTATGACAAATTATGGCTTTGAGCGTTTTAATCGCCAGGAAAACTACTAAACTATTTACAGTTTTAAGCTTTGTTGAGTCATAAAGTAAATTGCACAAATTGTTTGCACGGAATTCATGCTGGTGGCTTTAAAAAACCGTACTTACATGTTTTCTGAAGACGCCAAATAAATGCTAGAAAAAACATTCTCGAATGTTAAGTTTTAAAATCAACAAATCAAGGGAGTTTTTGTAACATACCTCAAATATGTAACATATTAAAATAATAAAAATACACAAATAAGAGTGGGCAAAAGTTTTAACTTTTGGAATACAACAAAAATATTTTGTCGGCGACTGCATATAAGTCATTGAGTAATCCTTTTCGGGACCCATCTTTTTAATTTTAATCACCCATTTATACATCATACAGACATATACAGTCAAACCTCTCTGAAACGACCCCTCACGGTTCCCAGGAATAGGGTCGGAATAGAGGGGGGGTCGTAATAGATGTTTTCCGAAATTTTCAGTTGATTTCAACCCCCCCCCCCCCCCCCAACCCCTTTTCCCAAACCGCTACTCGCTAAGAAACCAGCCATACAATGGCAGGATGCTGTCACTCACAATGCTAGACGGCTGTGCTTTAAACCTTCATGACAAGTCCGTCGCCCTACAGGCCACCTCTAAAGAAAATATGTCAATAGACAGTTTATTTTTACTGGTTAGATTACATGTACGATTTCTTGCTTGCCGTAGTTAAATACACTAGAACCCCGATGTCACGAACCCCGGATTTAACGAAGCAGTGATTTTACGAATACATTCTCGAGAACCGTCAAAAAATTGGACATTTTGACCAAAATGTGAAAATCAGAAGAAAAAAAATTTAAAACAAAACAAAATGAAAGATTATTAAAATCTGTTAACTTTAACACACAGCGTATTTTTTGTGTCGGCTTTAATATTTCCAATAATGTTCATGTGAGAATAACAAAAAAATAATGGGACATTTCCTTTAAAAATACGGAAGCAGTAGCTTGTGCAACGTAAGTGGGAGCGCGGGAATATCGTCTAGACAGGCTGGCGGCAGCACAGGCGGCGGATGCATGACGTCATACGGCTTACCTCTCCTTCCCTTGTCTAGACTTCAAGGTTCATCCCTCCCAGGCATACAAACCATCGTGTCTCTCTCCCCCTCCTACTTCAACGTCCTTTGGCATGTGAAACTGTCAACATCCTTCCTCACCTTCACCAAACTGTGTGCGACTAAAGCCAGGTTTGTATAGTCCAGTTCTGGTAAAATGAAAAATTTTTAAGGGCCCCCGCGACAGCCATTTACCGTTAATTGTTTTGATACAAATTGTTTGTTAGTTACACAACATTATTTCTGAAGGAAAATCACTGAAACTTCAAAATTTATTTAATGGAAAAATTTAGCAGGGCCGTAAAAGTATTCATTTTTGCCGCAAATGAACTATACTCGCCCTTCCTGCCGGACAACATTCTCGGCGCGTGACGCATGGCAACTACAGTCGTGTGCCGCGCACAGCCACGAAAAACCTACGCAATTTCCAAACTATACTATATATCCGACTGGAGTCTGTTTACGAAAAGCATTTAAGAATTTGTTAATGGTTCTTTTGAGATAAAATGGCTAAAAGACATGTTTTCGAAGTTTTAGGTGTAAAAAACCCGTTACAAATTTCTTGAAAGTATCATAGGGAAATGCATTACACCTTTATCTTTATTTTTCCGCCATATAATGTTATGGTCACCGCTCAAATTTCACTGTTATCTGACGGGAACGAGATGACTGCGCGCCAGTTCAGAAGCCTTGCACTTAGAGGTTTTACCGCGCTAGAACTACCATTGAGCGTCGATCTTATCATCCCGCTTCACTAACACACACGCTGACCAGACGGCGCCCTAAAGCTGATTAGAGGAAGCATGTAGAAATGCAAGGCAGGAAATTTTTCCAGCTTATCAACCAGGACCCGGGCAAGTCTTGACTATTAAGCTTTTCACATTAAAATATAAGAGACTTGTATTGTGTAATTTCGGTGTTATTTAGCGGTTTTTCTTAAAAATCGCTTTTTTCGCATTTTCCATATAAATTCGCGGAAAATTTCGCGATTTCGCGATTCACCATATAATCGTGGCCCTAGTTATTGCTCGCGCGAGAGGAGAACGTGGAATGTTAGAAGAAAGATAAATGCGGGGTAGACAGACGGCAGCCAGTGTGTTTCCTGCGCGGGGAATAAGTGGCGTAGCCTTTTTTTTTATGCTGGGTGAAGCGACCTTTTTCTATCAACCCACGGGAAAAATTAATTGCTTGAGCTGTCAAAATAAACATCGCTGCGGCAGTTAAAACAAGTCGAGGCGGGCGTGCATCCAGTCGGTCGCTGTGTATTGTCAACCGATAGTAATCAAAATCAAGAGAAATCCAGCAGGTAGCTTTGCCTTAACTGCGTACCACACTAGACACTCGCAATAAGCTAAACGTAAACACGTTGCCACAAAAACCTTTATCTGCACCCTGCCGACAAAGGGACGTGGAATGGGGGTTGTTAAGCGCTGACAGCGGTCGACAGGAAGCACTCGGCAAGAGAAACGCAGCAACACGTTACTCACCACAAGAAACTTATTTTCTGTCTGTTTATCTTCGGATTTTCGGCAATTTTTTCACGGTTCCTCGAAATCGGGTTGTAATAGAGAGGTGGTCGCAATAAATGGGGTCGCAACAAAAAGGTTTTACTGTATACAGCAATTTACGAACCATAACAACTGTCAACTAGTGAAAATAAAATGATAATTAATTAATGAGTGATCCACGTAACAAACACAGGCTGTGCTCGTGTAGCCTACTCATTAGAACAGTAAACTGATGAGTAAACAGTAAGAGTAAACACTACACAGTAGTGCTACCTGGCGGACGGCGGCTATTATTCCGTGCGCCTGCCGAGTGGAGTGAACAGTGGACACCGAGCGCGCATTCTATGTAATTCGAGGAGAACTATGAGAAGTATTTACATTTCAGAAGTTTCGTAGCCGCGGCCCGCGTGTACAACACAAGTAATTGCACCTGGCTTGTTTCCGTGTGAATAGTTGGTTCGATTGATAATTTATATACTGATAGTGTTATGAGCACATATCTGTAACTCGACACGATTGGAAAACATATTTTTTTTTGAAATAATACGGGTTTTGTAAGTATGTATTATTTCTGCTTGTAAGAAACAAAATAACGTTAACCCTAATGGTGGTGCCAAGGCACCTGTGGCACCTACCGTGCGCACGCCTATGATTGCAACCCCCCCCCCCCCCTCCGTATTAAAGCGGGTGGTCCGGGGGTCCTCCCCCGGGAAAATTTGGATTTTAAGGTGTAAAATAGTGCTATTTTAGCGGTTTTCGGTACTTAAATTTAAGTATTGTAATGGTAAAAATTTTATTAATTTTAATATGAAATTTGTTTGAGTGACGAATAAGAAATTAAAGATTTGGTGCTAAGGGGGGGGGGGGGTTGAACCCCTAACCCCCCCCCCCCCCCCCCCTGGCTACGCCCCTGACTCATATATTGGTGTTGAATATTTAGAGTCTTCCCTTTGTTACAACCATGTAGATTTTATGTTGATTTTTGAAGTGTAGACATCTTAGCTTTGGTAGGAGTGATTTTGTGAATGGAACGCACGTCGCGTCGATTGGAACGGTGCTGCCATCTGTGACGGATGGCGCGAACCACAGTTCACAAATAGAAAAGGAATCTTTGTTCTATTAACTGTTTAGTGAATTTTTAAAAAGATGGACAATATTTCAATAAAAGTCAATGCTGAAAATCAGGCCCAAAGTCGGGGTTTAATCACTTGATGTAAGCTTTTGGACATACGACATTGCTAAGCAATTTTTCTGTAGAAGAAAACTAAAAAAATACCCAAAAGACAAAAACACAAATTAAGCAAAAAAATTGCTGTTGTCAACAGGATATAAAAACCACATAATATTCCATATCAGGAATATGGTCAACAAACAAACAAAAACAAAGAAAAATGGACTAAGAGAACGAAAAAAAAACACAAATGATGACAGCACAAAAATATTGAATCCCAAACAAAAATTCAGCACAACAGTTGAAACGAGACAAAAACATGACAAAACGAAAAGACGAAACAAACACAATAGTTTTCCAAAACAGAAGAGAAGGAAAAAAAAAAAAACAACCCACAAATGATGACAGCACAAAAATATTTAACCCAAAAAATTTTTTTTGCAAGTCTTCTTCGCTTTTATCGAAGCCGTTTAATAATATGTTTTAACCTTTCGCTCTGCAAATCGAATGATTCTGTAGTCGACGTAGCTGCTCCGGCAGCGAATTCTAGCGGCGGGTGCGGAAACTACGTGTGATTCGCGTCCAGAAACGTAGTTGAAAACACACTACGTTAATTTTCTCTAATTTAAGACACCCAGTTGCTCGTAATTATCTAGGACTGGAAGTGAGAATAACTCCTGTATATACTGTTCAACGTTCCGTGATGATCGTGCAGCTGATTCGATATAAACATTTAAAATAAAACACACATTTGCATATCATTTGTACGTATGTACATAGTACATTTTGGCAATCAAAAAAAAATCCCGATCCGCAAGTCTGTCAACAATATGATCATTTACGAAGTCGGATTCAACACAGAAACATGTATCAGCGCTAAATAATAATCAGCGTAGTGTAGAAATAATGCGTAATCACAACGGCGCAATGGAAGCGACGCGAATAAAATAATTAGGGGATGCACCACAACGCCGAAATTCCAAATTGACCATAACGCCGACAGCTAGAAAACTGCTGTGTATCACAACGCTGAATTACCACAACGCCGAAATACACTAACGCCGAAAAATGTCATTGCAGGACTGCCACAAAGGTTAGGTTAGGTTAGGTTAGACTAGGTTAGGTTAGGTTAGGTTAGACTAGGTTAGGTTAGACTAGGTTAGGTTAGGCTAGGTTAGGTTAGGCTAGGCTAGGATAGGCAAGGTTAAGTTATGTTAGGTTATATTACGCTAGGTTAGGTTAGGTTAGGTTAGGTTAGGTTAGGTTAGGTTAGGTTAGGTTAGGTTAGGTTAGGTAAGGTTAGGTTTGATTGTGGTATTTCGGCGTTAAGGTACATTTAAGAAACACACACAAATTCATTCAGTTGTTATTTCGGCGTTGTGGTACACAGCAGTTTTCTAGCTGTCGGCGTTGTGGTCAATTTTGACATTCGCCGTTATGGTATTTCGGCGTTGTGGTAACGACCCGAAAATAATTTCATAGCCAAATCACGTTCGACACAACTGTGACGTCATTGCTACAGACTTCGATAAGAAATATTTTCTATCCAATCGAGTCGGGGGTCCGTCTACCATCCATCCGTCCGTCCGTCTGTCCGTACGTACATGCGTCAAACGGCCGATCGATTCACAATGAAGCGCACGTCGACTTACATTTGTCGAAAATTTATCTTTAAAAGGTTCACCAGTCAGACGGTCGGTCATGCATGCTAGGCACTTAAAAATGATTTAACATATTCTCAAATACATATATATATATATATATATATATATATATTCGAGTTACCACGTACTATTAATTACTTTTGTGTCTCAGACAATTATTTGTTTCGAACATCGAACTTAAAACATGTTTGTAGGCAAGTTAACAACACAACCTGGAAGCATATAAACAAACTAAAAAAAAATTTTCATTTCACTTTATAACCAGTCGACGAAACAGTTCACGTGCAGATGTAAGTTGTGTGCTGCCGCTGTCTTTCTTCTCCTCGGACGCATAGGCCAATCGAGTGGAAGAGAGATAGATGCGGCGCAAGCGTACAATGAGCGTAACGGGACACAGCGTAACGGAACAATGTGCGTAACGGGACACTTTTTCGTGCGTGCAGCCGGCGTTCATCGATTTATTAGACGTTCTCGCGTCAAAAATCTTTATCAAATAATGGCAATGCCTATCAGAAATTTTGAGGTTGTAATTTCATCCGTCCATTAGTACATCTGTCGGAAGATAGAGCTGGTCAAGGTATTGACGGACGGACAGATGGGATTTTTCGGCCCATCTGATTGGCTGCATGTCACGTGATTGACGAACGGATGAGATGGATCATTGAGAGTCAAAATTTTGTGATATATCGATGGTTACACTGAATATTTCTTAATGTTTTGTTACCAAAAGGTATCTGTGAAATCTAAACGTCCGTAAATCTTTCCTCTCGACACGGCTAAGGCCCGCACTACAATGACACGGAAACGTAAGAGTCGTGGACAGATCACGTAGACGGTTCTCACGGAACAGATCTTCTACAATGGCACACACACAATGCTGAGCTCTTCCGTTTACGTTGCTCTGCGCGACCAATGGAAGCCGAGTACTTGGCTACGGTGATAGCCATGTTTGTTTGTGTTCCAAATACGTTAAAAATTGTTTCAAGCACAAGAATATCTTCTTTATTTTAATTAAATATGGAAATTCTGCCCGTGCTATTATTTCGAAATATATATAACGTAATTTAATTAATATTTCGTAATCTTGAAATGCAATCTCACATGTTGCCATTCCTTACGTTTCTGCGCATCGTGGAAACAGCAAACGCGAGATGGTGAAATGTAACGGAATATCCGGCTCCGTTTACATGATTGTAGAACGGGCCTAATCGCACAAGCCAAGAAACTTCAGACAATGGTCGCGAAAGCCTGAGACTCCATGTTAATCGTTTATTTTTATTTGTATCTCGAGTCTGTAACGTCGGTTTACGGACGATAGTTTTACGTGATAACGTCATAAGAAAACATTGATGAAAAATTGCACACTTTTTTAATTTTCAAATATTATTTATAGTTTTTGCAAATTTAATTTAAATAATTTGTTTAAATGTAATCACAAACTATTCTATTAGTTAAGAAGCCCGCCTTAACCTGTTTGATATTATAGAAGATTTTCTCGCACGGTGGTTGGCCGGTTCTCGCACGCTCGGCTCAGGCGGAACGTGACAATTTTTCGTGCGTGCAGTCGGCGTTCATTGATTTATAATACGTTATCACGTCAATATATCATGTTCACAAATAACGCGATATCGTGCTGTCGTGATTGCAGCATCACACGAAATGGCTGTCGGAACGTCCACGCCTGTGGATACACTACGATTCTGCGGCAAGTTCTTAGAACCGCAACGGAAAAAAAAAATTCAGGTTGTCGAGCCACCAGCGGGATCAGAAAAGGAGAACAAAAAAACGCACCACAAAAGTGGAAGGGAAACGGGGGAAAGTCACCAGAGGCCTCGTTCCTTTTGCTCCCTTTCTTCCTGTTCGTAACGAACGAGCGCCAAGGACAAGGAGCCGAAGAGGGTCACACTGACAACCGACAATCAACAACCGCGACGGAGAGACAGCAAGCGCCATCTGTGCGGTGCGCTGGGAACTACGTCGACGCGCGCAGTCAAAGAGTTTCAATAGCGCAGACACTACAATCGTCCTTGTCTTTCGCCCTATCAATTAGGGACCGGAAAAATTCGCGTTTTCAATGACCTCTTGGATAGACTCCATGATCCTCTATTACACCTGCTGATTGGCTACTGACTCGTGACACGTGTTAACTGGGAAGCTTATGATTCGATACTTCTTTTGTCGGACGTTTTTCATTGGTCCAGAGTCCTTCAGATAAACTGTGTCCCAATCACTGAAGCAGCATAAAAGGCAAATGTATTTGGATTCTAGCCTATCGCGAAATGAACCCGCGAATTTTTCAGATCTCTACCTATCATGAATAATTATTTTGCGTTTTAAAAATACTACTGGTGTACATGAATTACGCACTTCTATTGCAAATCTCTATTTCAGAAGGGGAAAAAATCTACTAAATTTAACCAGACCTCGTCTTCAGTTTAAATAACAGATTGGAAAAAGAACATGGCTAATTATGCAATTATTTTGCCGCCTTGAACCATGGTAGCAAAAGTTTCTCGACCTCACATATCATAGAAAACATAATGCTAATGAATGTTGGTAAAATGAGGACTAGAAGGAAAATACAAAATAAAACCCAACTGCAATCATGACACAAACGTAAATTAACATGGTTTGAGGAAGGACCATTCATATCAATCATTGCAAATTAAAACGATAGTTAAATTTTGCATTTCGTTTTTAATTTTTTTTGCTTCATCTTTGTTTTTGTTAGAACTGCTGTTTCAATTTGCATGATTTCTTTAGCCAACCAGAAATAATTTGGTCATTCACTTAGCGATGCAAGATATGTCGTTACAGTGACCTTTGTGTTTATTTAATTTTAAAAAGAGACCTTTTAAAAATGTTAACGTTTTTTATTCAATAACTAGCTAATGCCCGGTATGTGTTGCAATGCCTCAATCTTTTTTTTTTTGTTATTTGTTTGGAGTACGTACACATATACAAAGCATCTTTCTATATCTTTCTCTAATTCTCAATCTCTCTATCTACATATATATAACTCTATATATTTATATATCCCTCTATATCTCTCTCCTCTATATACCTCTATATCTCTATTTGTCTATATATGTCACTTTATAGCAATGAAAATATTAAAAATCTGTGTTTTTACCTATCTATATTTTTATATATCATTTTACCTGTCAAAGGTGTGACAAAGGTGTATAAAATGACGCGCGTATTCGAATGCAACATTGTGTCAAAAGTTCAAAGCAATCAGCGAAGAACTTGCTGTGTACTCAACTAAACAACTGGTGCGAAGAGGCTATGGGGATGGGGCTAAACTGCTACATCCCTTGACACCCGTCCGGACTGAAATGTGTGGAAATGTTATCTACTTGAATATATTAATCTGAGATAACCGAAATAATCTTAAAAGATACAAATGGAAATGAAATAAAACCACTTATACCGAAATGAGTCGGAAACCTAATACATCAAACAAAATCAATCGATACAATATAAATGAATTGATTTGTACCTAAATGTAATAAAATAAATGAAATGAAGTAAAATTACATGAGAAACCATCAAAATAACCCATTTATAACGAAATAAATGTACTTTAATAAATACTATATGTGACCTGGGCACATTGCACTGTTCATAAAATGTGCCAATGAATTATGTTAAGGCCCTGCATCACTGTCAAATATTTATCTCCAATATATAAGACAATTTGGAGGAGTATGATCAGACGAAAATAGCTTTGAATTTTCTCCATCAAATATATTTCGACAAATAGCCTCAAATAAGTTTTTAATCATGTCACACTATCAAAGTTTATTTTTGGTCAGAGGTATCTCAAACTTTCTATTTTAATTTCGATTAAATAATGCATCATAATGCTGGATACATTTTTTAAAAAACGTATTATGCTATTTGTATATTTTTTTTTTTGAAAATGTATAATCTACATTCACGATAATATTCGTTACATAATGGAATTTTTTTTTAATATTTGTTACATAATGGAAAAAAAAAATTCAGTTGTAGAAACATAATTTTCTTTTTACGTTATTTCTCTTTTATAACCTCTATAATCGCCCATGTGTTCTTACTTCGCCATTTTGAAGCTTCGTTGTTGCGGAAACGGATGTCATTTACGTTTTCGCTACACACGTTTTGATTGGCCGATCGCAATCCAATATCCAAGTATATTTTAGAACCCATTCCATCTGCAAAATACTTGATGGAAACTTGAGTAATCCAACTATTCAAGCGAACAAGGCTGCGCTCGGGACGTTAACGGTGACTTCATTAACCCTCCAACTTTAAATTGACACGACGTATTGGAAAGGCGTTGGAAGCGAACATTTTAACAGTGTGACAGGGCCTTTAACAATAATGTGGAAAAACAAGCAAGTCCTGGCAAAGAGACTAGGCAAATACACAGATGGAGCATAAGGTCCGATTCTAGACGGGAAGCCTTCTTTTCACAGACGAGAGAGCCAAACGTCCGATCGTGCATCTTCGTTTTTTTTTTTATTTTGGACAGCTCATGATAACTAATTGTCAATTAGGTTAGGTTAGCTACATTAAAACATTGCGGACGGTTGATTTGGTTCGGATAGCTACATTAAAGATACTGTGAAATCATGTAAACGGTTTCCTAGTCTTGCATAGCTACATATTAAAAAGTTATTTGCTAAGCAACCTTCGGGGAACTTCGGGTGTGGCTCTCTCGTCTGTGAAATGAAGGCTTCCCGATTCTAGACGAGGGGGTGTACTACACTGAAATATGGCGGCCGTTTGTTTACACATGCATCAGCTGTAACTGCATTGGAGGTTAAATTGTTAAATTGGAGAAAAATGTAAACTCATATCATTAAATTATTAATATGGGTATTTATAAACATAAGTAGTATAGGATAGCCGGAACTGGCACTGGCGCTGGCGCGTGGTGCCGGTGCCGGTGTCCGCCATATTGGATTGTGACGTCACGGCGGCCATCTTGGATGGATGTGACCTTGACCTTTGACTTTGACCTTGAATTTGATCCTCAAAATGTGTCAAAATCCGCCAAAATTGGGCAAAATTTGCCCAAAATTCCTCAAAATTCGCCAAAATTTCCATTTCTGTGAAAAAAAATTCCGCCAAAAAATCTCAAAAAATTCCACAATTCAAAAATTCCCGTTTTCGAGAGAAAAATTCCCGTTTCGAGGGAAAATTTACCGTTTTTAGTCCTTAAAAATCCCAGCGGCTAGAAATGTCCATATGTAGGCTTAAGCATCCATGTCTACAGCCTACGATAAGCCTCTGACGTCATCATGGATTATGACGTCACCGTTGCAATTTTCGTTACGGCCGCCATCTTTAACTTTTTTATTTATTATCAGATTTTAATAAAAAAATTAAAATTAATAAAAAAATTAACTTAATAAAATTTTAATAAAAAATATTTAAAAAACAAACATCTACGACACGGAGTTCGAAGTCCTCGGTTCGAACCCGACGAGTGCAAAAAAATTAAAAATGGCGACCGATCCTTCCCCCGTGGTGGCTGCAGGCAGACTGACTCCCACCACTTTTTTTCAAAGCATATATATCGTCACCTAGTATGACGTCATGTCCGCCATCTTGTCTTTGATGCTGGAGACCACCATCTTGTTTTCGTCGGCGAGAGTGCGCTGACACCATGTTAGTTTAGTGCTCATCCGCTAGAGTGCAGTAATCATTTATTATTACTGTGACACCCGCCATCTTGAAATTTGACCGCCATCTTGAAAATCCGTAATTATTTAGCTAGAAAAGCGGGAAAAATTCCAAAATTCATCAAAAAAATCACTCATTAATTTACATATTGATTCGATCGATTCCTGTCCTCGGTTCGATACCCGATCGATGCAAATAATCTTAATTTTTATGTAAAAATACCTAAAAAATGACAGGTTCGAAAATAAAAACACTGCAAGTTCTTTTACAAACATAATATTTATTACATAATTTCTATTTTACTACAGGATCACCTGCGAAGGTTAGCAATCTTACAAACATTTAGGTCCACATAGGCGTGAAATGACTAATTCTTAGCTCCAATCGGTTTATACAAGACAGAGTCCAACCAGATCCTTTACAGACATAGTCCTCCTCTTCTTGACAGAGTTTCTGGATACCTTGTTTAACAGTTTGCTTGACATCGTTAGAACTGTAAATTACTGCAGCCGATGTCTTGAATGCACACTTCTTCACTTTGTCATCGAACGGATAAGGCTTTCCATATATACAGTCCAACCACAAGTTATATTTCAAAGGTCCGTTTGTTGCTACGTCATCAGTAAGCTGATTGATTATGTCCTGTCTGATATCATCAAGAAAATTACAAATGTCCTTTGACTCACTTAACGTACTTGGATAATAGTAGTCTTTCAATGTTCCACGAAATGCAGACTGCGCCAAGTAGAAGCCATTATCGTTCACTTGTAATGCTCCGATCACAGTCTTATGTTCAGATGCCACAGCAATCGGTTGCTGCACATCAGTTTTTTTACTTGTACGCTCACGAGTCACCAATCTAAACTCAGGAGTCGTAATTGCTGCAGGTAGTTCAGCAGTAGGCGCACGGACTTCACCTTTACAGTTTATCGAATGTCGGCGCAAATTATCAATTCGAGTAAACCATTTATGACACTCGTCACAGCGAAACTTCATGCGAGAAGGATTCTTCGTACATTTACTCCTCTCATGTCTCCGTACATCATGTGCAAATGCAAACGTCATGTCGCAGTAGCCACAAGGATGCCTAGTTGAAGACAAACCCGAACCAGATGTCGCTGTTACTGCAACTGAATCATTTCCAGGCATACTCTTATGCACATCAATGCATCGTTGTTGTATAGAAACCTTTACTTTCTGCCGCACTGCAGGTCCTTTACATGTCTCCAAGTGATGCTTCAAATTAGCATTTCTTGTAAATTGCTTGCGACACTTAATACAACCAAACATTTTACGATAAGGGTTCTTGGCACATTCTCTCTTCTCGTGTCGACGAGCATAGCTGATGTTTGAGAAAATCTTGTCACAGTAACGGCATCGATGTTCGTTAGTTGTTGACGATTCTCCATCCATTGAAGTCTCCATCGAGGGCGAAACAGCGTTCGTCAAGGTTTCCTGTACAGTCAGCACTACCGGCATTAAAGTCTCTTCTGCTGGTGGTATCACATCTGTTGAAATCTCCTCCAATGTTGACGTCATCGTTGCCAACGGGATCTACTCCTTCTCCGTCGTAGCTGTCGTCAAGGTTCCCGTATACGATGGTACAACCTCCGAGTTCAACGTTAAAGTCGGTAAAGATGCCATCGAGTTCGCAAGAACAGGTAATTACGTGATTTATGCTCCAGATTAAACAAACTAGGTGATCCTTACACCGCCGACGTCAGTAACAAAACTGAGCGTCCTGCTGTCTAGGACTCGCTTATATACATGCACCGTATGGAATAATACGCTAGTCAAATCAAGAACAATTTATTATAATACTAGAGTCAAAACAACATTTAAAAAATAGAAGCTCCATCAACAAAAAGGAAGCACATTCTGGAAGCACCGACAACTAAAAGGCAGCACATTTGGAAGCACCGACAACGAAAAGGCAGCACATTTGGAAGCACCGACAACGAAAAGGCAGATCATTTGGAAGCACCGACAACGAAAAGGCAGCACATTTGGAAGCACCGACAACGAAAAGACAGATCATTTGGAAGCACCGACTACGAAAAGGCAGCACATTTGGAAGCACCGACTACGAAAAGGCAGCACATTTGGCAGCACCGACAACGAAAAGGCAGCACATTTGGCAGCACCGACTACGAAAAGACAGCACATTTGACAGCACCGACTACAAAAAGGCAGCACATTTGACAGCACCGACAACGAAAAGGCAGCACATTTGGAAGCACCACCATCGAAAAGGCAGCACATTTGGAAGCACCGACTACGAAAAGGCAGCACATTTGGAAGCACCGACAACGAAAAGACAGCACATTTGGAAGCACCACCATCGAAAAGGCAGCACATTTGGAAGCTCCATCAACAACAAAAAAAAGGCAAAAAGGAAGCACAAGTTAGAAATCAGAATACACGAAATAAAAACATTAAATTCTTATAATTTAAATTATTTATTTTATTGCTTTACATTATACAAATGCAAGTAAAACAAGCCATTATTGAATGTAGCCAGCATTCCTCAGTTCCTTGAGTATGAAGGATATTTCTTTGATGCACGAATAGTTTCCTGCACAAAGCGAACCATGGAGAAGTCTTAGCCGGTCAAACAATATGTTTGGATCTTTCCATGATGTGTAATCATTCTCTTCTACCACCATCTTCCTTGCACCTTTATAATAAATATTATGATCTCTGGTGTCTTCCGTTTTACCACCAACCTCAGGGTAACTTTCATGTTTGAGACGGTGATCATCACAAGCTTGATCAGATTTATTTAATATATCACGTCGTTTCCATCGTTTCGGTCTCAGGACACCGCCTCATTCTTCGATCTTGGCAGCTTTAGGTGCTTCATCATAGTCTATGTCTTTGTCAACAGCCTCAGAGTCACTGTAACAATCACCGTAGAAGGAATCGTCTTCACCCAATTTACCGTAATAATTCGATGTTGATGATGTTGAAGTGTCTTCATCGTCTTCATGCTTCCTTTTTAGGAGTCCATCATTTTTACAAAGTAGGAAAGATCTACTTGAATTCGGCTGGAATATATTCTCACTTTTCACGTTAAGGATTCTTCCATTGTCTTCATTCTTCCGTAAATCATCAACCTCCTTCAATTTAAGTTCTTTGTCGAGATCGGAAGAGCCAAGAAAATTACTGTCGTAATGCAGATCACTCTTCCTTAGGCTAGTAGATTCATCGTTGTCCTCTAGCTTGTACGCAGGCTTGGCGCTACAAGTTCTGCCATGTCTTTTTAGGCTCTCTCTCCGCGTAAACGACTTGCTACATCGAACACAACTTATCATATTGCGCAGTGGATTTTTAACACAGTCATTCTTCTCGTGTTGTCTTTTATTCTTTCTCAAGATTAACTCTTTACTGCAAAACTTACACCTATGTTCTTTCGATACAGCGTCAGATCCCGAATCGGAATTCATATTAGTTACTGAAACTAATGCCAGATACCAATTGAGTGTTTTAAATTAGATCCAATACTTAAATAGAAATTTTTTCATATTTCATCAGCGAGAATTAATATATCTCATGCAAAAGTACTTTATGCATGTAGTTCTGCTTTTCAACAACAGATGTCGCCACATGTTGCTTGCAGGTAAATCATATTTAGTTTTTTTTATGCGGGATGCGGGATGCTCACTAACGATCGCAAAAGAAGGATGGCTTCGCTAGACTCCAAGGAAAAGGAAGTATGTTGGTGCTCCACAGATGTCTCATGGCGTAATATTAATTTGACTGAGTAATGATATTTTTTAATTCCACCTGATGAAAATATTGCAAGTTTTGATTTAGTAGCAGAAATTATCGAATTAAATGTAACTCCAAATAAAATGACATGTCTCATTAGACAAAAAAAAAAAATCCATGCGGAGAGCGGTTTCTCAGAATAGTCAGAAACACTTGAAGAAACCACAGGATTGATTGCAAGAACACGGGAAAAACCATCAAAATATTGACAAGAATAATCAGGAGCACACGGAGAAAACCATCATAATATAGGCAAGAATAATCAGGAGCACACGGAGAAAACCATCATAATATTGACCAGATTAATCAGAAGTACTCGGAGAAAACCACCACATGTTTTCTTTGATATCATAAAATTACAGGAAAAAATATTTAAAAAAAAATTAATAAAAAAAAATTAAATAAAAAAAAAATGCATAAACAGTTTCTGCTAGCTTGTAAACTTATCATTGTTGAGAAAAGATAGAGTTCTTGTACAAGCCAGAAATTTATGCATTTTTTTTTTATTTAATTTTTTTTATTAATTTTTTTTTAAATATTTTTTCCTGTAATTTTATGATATCAAAGAAAACATGTGGTGGTTTTCTCCGAGTACTTCTGATTAATCTGGTCAATATTATGATGGTTTTCTCCGTGTGCTCCTGATTATTCTTGCCAATATTATGATGGTTTTCTCCGTGTGCTCCTGATTATTCTTGTCAATATTTTGATGGTTTTTCCCGTGTTCTTGCAATCAATCCTGTGGTTTCTTCAAGTGTTTCTGACTATTCTGAGAAACCGCTCTCCGCATGGATTTTTTTTTTGTCTAATGAGACATGTCATTTTATTTGGAGTTACATTTAATTCGATAATTTCTGCTACTAAATCAAAACTTGCAATATTTTCATCAGGTGGAATTAAAAAATATCATTACTCAGTCAAATTAATATTACGCCATGAGACATCTGTGGAGCACCAACATACTTCCTTTTCCTTGGAGTCTAGCGAAGCCATCCTTCTTTTGCGATCGTTAGTGAGCATCCCGCATCCCGCATAAAAAAACTAAATATGATTTACCTGCAAGCAACATGTGGCGACATCTGTTGTTGAAAAGCAGAACTACATGCATAAAGTACTTTTGCATGAGATATATTAATTCTCGCTGATGAAATATGAAAAAATTTCTATTTAAGTATTGGATCTAATTTAAAACACTCAATTGGTATCTGGCATTAGTCTCAGTAACTAATATGAATTCCGATTCGGGATCTGACGCTGTATCGAAAGAACATAGGTGTAAGTTTTGCAGTAAAGAGTTAATCTTGAGAAAGAATAAAAGACAACACGAGAAGAATGACTGTGTTAAAAATCCACTGCGCAATATGATAAGTTGTGTTCGATGTAGCAAGTCGTTTACGCGGAGAGAGAGCCTAAAAAGACATGGCAGAACTTGTAGCGCCAAGCCTGCGTACAAGCTAGAGGACAACGATGAATCTACTAGCCTAAGGAAGAGTGATCTGCATTACGACAGTAATTTTCTTGGCTCTTCCGATCTCGACAAAGAACTTAAATTGAAGGAGGTTGATGATTTACGGAAGAATGAAGACAATGGAAGAATCCTTAACGTGAAAAGTGAGAATATATTCCAGCCGAATTCAAGTAGATCTTTCCTACTTTGTAAAAATGATGGACTCCTAAAAAGGAAGCATGAAGACGATGAAGACACTTCAACATCATCAACATCGAATTATTACGGTAAATTGGGTGAAGACGATTCCTTCTACGGTGATTGTTACAGTGACTCTGAGGCTGTTGACAAAGACATAGACTATGATGAAGCACCTAAAGCTGCCAAGATCGAAGAATGTGGCGGTGTCCTGAGACCGAAACGATGGAAACGACGTGATATATTAAATAAATCTGATCAAGCTTGTGATGATCACCGTCTCAAACATGAAAGTTACCCTGAGGTTAGTGGTAAAACGGAAGACACCAGAGATCATAATATTTATTATAAAGGTGCAAGGAAGATGGTGGTAGAAGAGAATGATTACACATCATGGAAAGATCCAAACATATTGGTTGACCGGCTAAGACTTCTCCATGGTTCGCTTTGTGCAGGAAACTATTCGTGCATCAAAGAAATATCCTTCATACTCAAGGAACTGAGGAATGCTGGCTACATTCAATAATGGCTTGTTTTACTTGCATTTGTATAATGTAAAGCAATAAAATAAATAATTTAAATTATAAGAATTTAATGTTTTTATTTCGTGTATTCTGATTTCTAACTTGTGCTTCCTTTTTGCCTTTTTTTTTGTTGTTGATGGAGCTTCCAAATGTGCTGCCTTTTCGATGGTGGTGCTTCCAAATGTGCTGTCTTTTCGTTGTCGGTGCTTCCAAATGTGCTGCCTTTTCGTAGTCGGTGCTTCCAAATGTGCTGCCTTTTCGATGGTGGTGCTTCCAAATGTGCTGCCTTTTCGTTGTCGGTGCTGTCAAATGTGCTGCCTTTTTGTAGTCGGTGCTGTCAAATGTGCTGTCTTTTCGTAGTCGGTGCTGCCAAATGTGCTGCCTTTTCGTTGTCGGTGCTGCCAAATGTGCTGCCTTTTCGTAGTCGGTGCTTCCAAATGTGCTGCCTTTTCGTAGTCGGTGCTTCCAAATGATCTGTCTTTTCGTTGTCGGTGCTTCCAAATGTGCTGCCTTTTCGTTGTCGGTGCTTCCAAATGATCTGCCTTTTCGTTGTCGGTGCTTCCAAATGTGCTGCCTTTTCGTTGTCGGTGCTTCCAAATGTGCTGCCTTTTAGTTGTCGGTGCTTCCAGAATGTGCTTCCTTTTTGTTGATGGAGCTTCTATTTTTTAAATGTTGTTTTGACTCTAGTATTATAATAAATTGTTCTTGATTTGACTAGCGTATTATTCCATACGGTGCATGTATATAAGCGAGTCCTAGACAGCAGGACGCTCAGTTTTGTTACTGACGTCGGCGGTGTAAGGATCACCTAGTTTGTTTAATCTGGAGCATAAATCACGTAATTACCTGTTCTTGCGAACTCGATGGCATCTTTACCGACTTTAACGTTGAACTCGGAGGTTGTACCATCGTATACGGGAACCTTGACGACAGCTACGACGGAGAAGGAGTAGATCCCGTTGGCAACGATGACGTCAACATTGGAGGAGATTTCAACAGATGTGATACCACCAGCAGAAGAGACTTTAATGCCGGTAGTGCTGACTGTACAGGAAACCTTGACGAACGCTGTTTCGCCCTCGATGGAGACTTCAATGGATGGAGAATCGTCAACAACTAACGAACATCGATGCCGTTACTGTGACAAGATTTTCTCAAACATCAGCTATGCTCGTCGACACGAGAAGAGAGAATGTGCCAAGAACCCTTATCGTAAAATGTTTGGTTGTATTAAGTGTCGCAAGCAATTTACAAGAAATGCTAATTTGAAGCATCACTTGGAGACATGTAAAGGACCTGCAGTGCGGCAGAAAGTAAAGGTTTCTATACAACAACGATGCATTGATGTGCATAAGAGTATGCCTGGAAATGATTCAGTTGCAGTAACAGCGACATCTGGTTCGGGTTTGTCTTCAACTAGGCATCCTTGTGGCTACTGCGACATGACGTTTGCATTTGCACATGATGTACGGAGACATGAGAGGAGTAAATGTACGAAGAATCCTTCTCGCATGAAGTTTCGCTGTGACGAGTGTCATAAATGGTTTACTCGAATTGATAATTTGCGCCGACATTCGATAAACTGTAAAGGTGAAGTCCGTGCGCCTACTGCTGAACTACCTGCAGCAATTACGACTCCTGAGTTTAGATTGGTGACTCGTGAGCGTACAAGTAAAAAAACTGATGTGCAGCAACCGATTGCTGTGGCATCTGAACATAAGACTGTGATCGGAGCATTACAAGTGAACGATAATGGCTTCTACTTGGCGCAGTCTGCATTTCGTGGAACATTGAAAGACTACTATTATCCAAGTACGTTAAGTGAGTCAAAGGACATTTGTAATTTTCTTGATGATATCAGACAGGACATAATCAATCAGCTTACTGATGACGTAGCAACAAACGGACCTTTGAAATATAACTTGTGGTTGGACTGTATATATGGAAAGCCTTATCCGTTCGATGACAAAGTGAAGAAGTGTGCATTCAAGACATCGGCTGCAGTAATTTACAGTTCTAACGATGTCAAGCAAACTGTTAAACAAGGTATCCAGAAACTCTGTCAAGAAGAGGAGGACTATGTCTGTAAAGGATCTGGTTGGACTCTGTCTTGTATAAACCGATTGGAGCTAATAATTAGTCATTTCACGCCTATGTGGACCTAAATGTTTGTAAGATTGCTAACCTTCGCAGGTGATCCTGTAGTAAAATAGAAATTAGGTAATAAATATTATGTTTGTAAAAGAACTTGCAGTGTTTTTATTTTCGAACCTGTCATTTTTTAGGTATTTTTACATAAAAATTAAGATTATTTGCATCGATCGGGTATCGAACCGAGGACAGGAATCGATCGAATCAATATGTAAATTAATGAGTGATTTTTTTGATGAATTTTGGAATTTTTCCCGCTTTTCTAGCTAAATAATTACGGATTTTCAAGATGGCGGTCAAATTTCAAGATGGCGGGTGTCACAGTAATAATAAATGATTACTGCACTCTAGCGGATGAGCACTAAACTAACATGGTGTCAGCGCACTCTCGCCGACGAAAACAAGATGGTGGTCTCCAGCATCAAAGACAAGATGGCGGACATGACGTCATACTAGGTGACGATATATATGCTTTGAAAAAAAGTGGTGGGAGTCAGTCTGCCTGCAGCCACCACGGGGGAAGGATCGGTCGCCATTTTTAATTTTTTTGCACTCGTCGGGTTCGAACCGAGGACTTCGAACTCCGTGTCGTAAATGTTTGTTTTTTAAATATTTTTTATTAAAATTTTATTAAGTTAATTTTTTTATTAATTTTAATTTTTTTTATTAAAATCGAATAATAAATAAAAAAGTTAAAGATGGCGGCCGTAACGAAAATTGCAACGGTGACGTCATATTCCATGATGACGTCAGAGGCTTATCGTAGGCTGTAGACATGGATGCTTAAGCCTACATATGGACATTTCTAGCCGCTGGGATTTTTAAGGACTAAAAACGGTAAATTTTCCCTCGAAACGGGAATTTTTCTCTCGAAAACGGGAATTTTTGAATTGTGGAATTTTTTGAGATTTTTTGGCGGAATTTTTTTTCACAGAAATGGAAATTTTGGCGAATTTTGAGGAATTTTGGGCAAATTTTGCCCAATTTTGGCGGATTTTGACACATTTTGAGGATCAAATTCAAGGTCAAGGTCAAAGGTCAAGGTCACATCCATCCAAGATGGCCGCCGTGACGTCACAATCCAATATGGCGGACACCGGCACCGGCACCACGCGCCAGCGCCAGTGCCAGTTCCGGCTATCCTATACTACTAACATATTAACCAGTAATATTTTGATCTAATTTTCTTCCGAACAGCTTAACTACAGTCGTTAGTAAAAGCAGGCTAGAACAGCTGATACAAATATAAACAAAAGTCAGCCATATTGGTATGTGAAAATCAGGTAAAAAAAAGGGGGGCGGGGTGTCTGTAAAGTCGGTTTACGGACGAACATTTTACGTGATAAAGTCATAAGGAAACATTGATGAAAAATTGCATACTTTTTAATCTTCAAATATTATTTACAGTTTTTTTTTTGCAATTTTATTTTAAATAATTTGTTTAAATATAATCACGAACAATTAGTTAAAAAGCCCCACCTTAACCTGTTTGAAATTATGGAAGATTTTCTCGCACGGTGGTTGGCCGGTTCTTGCACGCTCGGCTCAGGCGGAATCGTGACAATGAGTCATGCTTTTTCGTGCGTGCAGCAATCGTTCATCGATTCATAAGACGTTATCACTAGAGACATGATAAATTCGAGGATTCATTTCGTGATAGTCTGGAATCCAAAAACGTTTGCCTTTTTTACTGCATCAGTGATTGGGCAACAGTTTATATGAATGACACTCGGCCAATGAAAAACCTTTAACAAAAGAAGTATAGAACACTAGCGTCCCAGTTAACAGGTGTCACGAGTCAGTAGCCAATGAGCAGATGTAATTTTCCTGCGTGCATAGAGGATCATGGAGTATATCCTACAGGTCATTGAAATCGCGAATTTTTCCGGTCTCTAGTTATTAGGTTAAAAAATGGTAGTAAAACACGGCTTCACGTGGCACTGGCACTACAAGTTATGTGGCACAGACTGTAGCTCGCCTCTCACAGCTGACCGCCCCTGGCAGGGGAGGTAGGCCCGGCTCTATTGTTCGATTTTCGCAGACGACCCCTCTGCGGTGTTGCCAGACCACCTCTGCGAACAACCCCGCACGCAATGGACTCCTGTTTCGCGCCAGACTCACCTCAGCCCCGCGCTGTGCTCGTTCCGCTCAATAACTAGAGACCGGAAAAATTCGCGGATTCAATGTCCTCTAGGATAGCCTCCATAATCCTCTGCATTTCTCAAGAAAACACACGCGTGTTCATTGAGTGCAAACTTGTGAGGTGTCTCCACTAGGTAGCTTGTGATTCGATGCTTCTTCGGTCGACAGTCTCTCATTGGCCCAGAGAGCTTCAGTTAAACTGCGAGCCAATAGCAGAACCAGAAGAATTGTGCACATGTTTGAATTTCAGCCTGTCACGAAATGAATCCGCGAATTGTTCCGGTCTCTATTAATAAGTAGAGACCGGAAAAAATTGCGGGTTCAACGACCTCTACACACTCGGGCAAATGCCAACTGTTCATTGGCTGCTGACTTGTGAGTCGCCTCGACTGAGTGGCCTATGATTCGACACTTCTATGAGTGAGGGTCTCTAATTGGCTCTCATTGCTCCAGATTGACAGTGAACCAATGGCAGAAGCAGCACTCATTTATATTTATTTGAATTGTAGCATTTCACGAAATGAATCCGCGAATTTTTTCAAGTCTCTATCAATAAGTCATTATTAAGTTTGTGTTTTGATAGGTTTCGATTCGGATGCATCCATCAAGCAATTTCCCCCCCCCCCCCCTCACTTTTCAATCGGAACACTCCGACCAGGCTAATATTAACCATTTAAAAAATAATATTTAATTATTTTCAAGCGAAAATAAAATAATTATACGTAATTATTTCTGTGATACTGATTTTTAAAAACATTAAATTCATGTGTTGAAGTTAAATCTAGAAATAGCGATTTCTTAAATTTGTATTTTGATACTATGTGAGTTTTTTTTAAATACTAAATTCCCTCCCTCCCCCCCCCCCCCTTTTCCTAAGAAAAACTTTTTTTTTTTCGAAATACGTCATCAAATTTTTCATACAAACACAATTCACAAGACCATTTAGTCTCCAATATCTTCCAATACGATCCTGGCATGTCTGTTGATCGCAGCCACTGAGTAGAGAACATTACTTACTTCACTCTCGACACAAATTTCCCAGGGTTTGGCCGAAGCTCACCTCTCACGTGGGAAATTATAAATTTAAAAATTCAGAGCAATTTTTTTTTTTTACTCGCCAAAGATGTGTAAAATTTAAACTCGGCAACAAGCCAAATCATGTGTTCTCATGTTGCAAATACACTTATAATACGAAACTCTCTTATACAGTACGTGAAGTCCTTAAATTTACCCAATTATACGTTTTTGCCATACATAATTACATTTATACGTATTCACTCCAAACAGCAGCAATCGAAAAAAGAAAATTGGATTTAGGTAAACACGCTTAAATGAGTACTCAAATAGATTGTGGAAGATATATAAACAACTTTAAACACAGATAATTTATATTTATTGTCAATCGAAAACTTTTTGGATAATGTTTCTGGAAAATGGGTATTCGTGTCATATACATATTATAGACTGCAATAAAGATAATCAATCGAACATTTGCATTTCATAGTATTTTTTAAGATACTCATCTTAGAATGTATGCGGTTCGAAGTATCCAGTTACCTTGATCAGCGTGCGAAGCATATTTCCAATGATGAGAGTGAGCGAGGCCTATTGATTCAATGGAAACCAAGCAACGCGACGCTTCGTCAAGAAACGGGAACGCCTGAAGTGCAGGCCACCCGACGAACGCCAAAGTCGCGCGGGCTGTTCCACGTGTGGCCACAGGCGCAACCATGAACACCGGCGCGCCGCGGCGTCTCGATCCGTACAGTACAAGTCGCGTGATGAGTTTATTTCTTTAACAAAGAGATTATTTTAACTATAACTTTTATACATGTTTGCTATTTAACTTCTTCCAATCTGTGTTATTCTGTAAAGGATACGACGATGATAGGAAAAGTAGGAAACGAATGGGAGTGCGTAACGGGACACTTTTTCGTGAGTGCAGCCGGCGGCCGGCGTTCACTGATTTATTAGACGTTGTCACTTCAAAATGTTTATATCAAGTTTCAAAAATTAAAAAAAAAAAAAACTACAGAGCCGCAAAGTATCAGTGTTGAACATTAAGGGGATTGGTGCACCAGCATCGTATTAAAAAAACAATATATTTGTTAATGATTCAGCTACTAGAGAAGATTTGAACCATTCTGGTGTAAAATTATTTTTTAAATTTTTTTATTTTAATTAAGTTATTGCTGATTTTCGGGAATTTTTTAAATTCAAGCTTTATTAATAAACTATAAAGAATTCAGTGGTAAAACTTTCGCAGATAAATTTTCAGACACGGGAGATATGACTGTGACCATTATTTTATCTGTAATCATTATTAATTTAACGTATTTACAATTTGAATTTTAATAAATGAGCTGCTACGAAATTGCGTGATATTCATTTGCGAATTTAATAACATTCGCGTTTTCATTTGTAATTCAAACGCCAATATATCTGTCGGCTGAATGATTGACTTTATTTTAGTCTTTAGCTTATTGCAGTCGGACCTAAAGTAAAAACGTAGCTGTAGAAGTTTGAGCAGCGTGCAAGCTCGGATACGAGAAATTATGGAGCGCGCTGGACAGTAGTGACACCTTGCGACAGTTTCCCGAACTGTTTGCAGCCAGTGTTTTCTCTTGTTCCCACCCTGCCTCAGCTGTCTGCTGTTTACGAAGGGGAGACGGGATTTCGCGCGAAACTGATATGAAGGTCAACGTACTCATTTTCAGTAGATAAGAGAACGTGTTTGGTCTAGCTCGGCGTATAATTGAATGGTTATTCTCTGTTATTATTGAGCACAGTGATTTAGCTAGATGTTTTTTGTTGTAAGCGTGAGATTTATTCAGGAATAAAATGCCGAAGAAACCTCCACCAAGCATAGTACACAAAAGAACAAAACTATCGAAAGCCATTCGAGCGCTTAGAAAAAAAGAATAAAGAAAGATAAGAGATTATTTTATTATAGCTTTTTTACCATACATTTATTTTTCAGAGTTGCGTATGTACAACGCGATGGACGCGATGCGACAACATAAAGATGTGTAAAATTGTAAACATGCTTTTTTTTTCCAGCAATGCGTGAACCATTCATAAACTATACTCAACATGTATCCGTATGATTACGTTTGAATTTTTTTTATTACAGGCATAAATGTTAACAAGTTTATTAAGCCACAATATACTTTTTTTCAGAAAAATAAGTGTAGCAGAAAACACTCAACATAGTCTCACACAAAATCAGTTTACATGAATGCAGTTTTAAGAAGTAAGCTTCGTAAATAATAGTTAAACATTATTTAATATATGCTGGTAACGTTTCCAAAGTATCAGCTTCGCCTTCATTCACGAACAATATTCGTGGCCTTATTTATTTATTTTGCTGGCGTTTCGTTGGTGACTGTTAGGACTGCAAAATTAGTAAACATTTTTCACCCTATCCTGAGTTAAATCTAAGTGTGCGCGGTTAGATGAGGACCAGATGTGTATCATGCTTACGCCTTTACACTCTACTCAGGGGTGCCCACAAGGGGGGGTAACGACGCAGACTGCGTCATTAAAATTTTTAAGGGGGGGGGGGGGGTGGTTAAAAGACGAGAAAAATGTATATATTATTTACATAATTATAGCTTCTAATGTGAAAATACGATTCTGGTGCTTTGATAAATGAAAGGGATCTTGTAAATCAAATTGGCAACCCCGCACTTTCCTCAACAAAAGCAGTTTGGCATCTGTCGGTTCAGGATGGAAATATTACCTGATATTACCAAAATTATTATTAGAAAATCAGTTTTAATTAATGCAAAATGTGATAAAATATAATACTAAAAAAGTATAATATTATAAAATAATTGAGTAAATCATTTAGAAAATGGCATAAAAAAATTCGGGGGGGGGGGGAATAATTAGTTTAGGGGGGGGAGTCATAGTGTTTGGGGGAGGGGGGAGGTGGGCACCTCTGCTCTACTCATGCGGGTATTAACCATGCGCGTAAGGGCGTGTTGCCAATGACCTGTACGATAGTCAATCCTCTACGGACTCGAAAAATGTCACCTGCTCATTGGCTACTTGACTTGTGACAACTGTTTGTTGTAATGCCTGTGATTCATCGTTGATTTTGTTGAGGAGTTTTCAGGGATTCAGAGCCTCCCATTTAACTGTGGCCGAATTGAAGAAGCAGTACAAATGTTACATGCTTGAATTCATAGCGAATGGAAACCACAAATATTTACTGATGTAGTGGTTGGTAAAAAAAAATATTATTCGTATCGCGTCCATCGCTTCGCGCCATGGTGGCTCCTATATTATATGGATTTACAAAATATAACGATTCATTTACGACACTTAAGATAACGTGTGTAGGATTTTAAGAATTCACTTGAATTAATATTTAAGAACATATTTCAGGATAACTTGTGAAGACGCTCGTACAGACGGCACCGGTTGTGATGACTCATTGTTAGGGACACCTGTATTTCGAGAATACATTTCGTGTCAAGGTATTTCACAAAATACTGTAGCTTTTCTCCTGTGGTTATTGGCTGAGGTCGGTGAGAGGTGTCGTCCCGCTCTTGACGAGGCCAATGAGAATGTGGTCACAGTACTGCTGCACCCTCACAATTTGCCTTTCCTCTTATAAAAAGCTACAGTATTTTGTGAAATACCTTGACACGAAATGTATTCGCGAAATACAGGTGTCCCTACTCATTGTTACCAGAGCAGGGGCCATCTCGTGTACACGAAGTGGCATGCGAAACCTCAACACAACTCGAAAATCAGTGAGTGTTACATTGAAATGTGTCCGCTACAAATGTTCAGGAATTATAATTTTGAAATCGAGTAGAAATATTCCTGCAATTAGCATTAGGTATATTTTAATAGACATTGAAAGCGAATCATTAAGTAGCTTCAAAATCCAAATACCGGAATACAGATAGTCTGTAACAATACAGACCTCACCGACTAGATATGGTCCAGATTGTTAATACTAACACATTTGAAAAAAAACTGCCTAGTTAATGAATATGTTGAAATTTTGTAAACCTGTTACTTAAGATGATTGGTGATGTAATAATGTCTCTTGGAAACTACATAAGATTTTAACTGCTTTTATTTCTCCATAAATTCGCAAATCACCATGGCGGCCAATTTACGATCACGATTTAGTTCTTAAATTTTAAATTAGTTTATTTGTTGAGAGCCTGGTACAATGTATCTGACCACTAAAGCGATCCGAGCCGCGTAGTGTATACTACTGCGAGGTTGCAGAAGTAGGCTCGGGTCGGGACGAATTTTGCTGTGAAGAAACAAAGGTTTTTAATACATATAAAATTATCCCAAAGCCGAAATTTGTACAGTAGTAGAATGAACATTTCTTAGTAACACGTCAAAAGTGTAAGTACTGCCGCAAACCTTGTGTGTCACACCGAAAACGAGTAGTTAAGTCCAAAATTAATTTTTTTTGCAACGATCCACAATAATGGATATTGCAAATGCAGTTTATGGAGTAGACCTCAGTATGGAACCCAAAATAATCTAGAAACATTGCCCTATCTGAGGATAGTGATAAAAAGCACAAAGTTTAACATGTTTCTATAAAATAGACCTTTTAAATCATTAAAGTTAACGAATTCACTTTCATTCAATTTTAAGGAAATATAAATACATATTACATAAACTTAAAGAGCCCAACGTGGAAATCGCTTAAAGTAATCGTTGTTGCAAATTTATTCATCTTTAAATTGGTATATTTTTAAGTGTCTCATACAATTAGTCTGACCACTAAAGCGATCCGAGCCGCGTAGTGTATACTACTGCGAGGTTGTCGAAGTAGGTTCGGGTCGAGACGAATTTCGCTGTTAAGAAACAAAAATTTTTAATACATGGAAAATTATCCCAAAGGAAAAATTTTGTACAGTAGTAGAATGAACATTTCTTAGTAACACGTCAAAAGTTTACCGATGAAACCTTGTGATCACACCAATAAATGAGCAGTTGAGTCCTTAATGATAATTTCTACAATGATCCACAAAAATGTTTCGTAAATTTAATAACTTTAATACTTTTTTAAGTCGGTTCTCATTATGGCACCAAAGTAATATAAAATAATGTCCTACATGGTAACTGTGATAAACACCTCAAAGTTAAAATGTCCTATTATTAAATTGGTAATTTTAATCATAAAAGGTAAGAAAAAAATATATTTTTTTATAGAAATTTGACTACATGTTACATAAATATGTTGAGCGTAACGTCAAAATCACTTCATAAATATTGTCTGTGTTTTTTTTTTAAGGTTTAAATGTGTATATTTTGAGTGTCTGGTACAATAGTCTGACCACTGATGTATTTCAAGCTGCGTAGTGTGTGGTGCAGCAGTGTTAAAGTCGCTCGTGCTGGAACGTTTTTTGCTCCAGAAAACTAAGGTTTTTAATGTATGGTAATTCCAGACTGAATTTTACTCTGAAAGAATAAAAGTTTCCTAACTGCAAGTGATTTTTGCTGCAAACGTAGATAAAAATCTTCCAGGATGCAATTTGCTTAGGTAAAAATGTTAGTATGATCGACTCTTTAATTTCTAAATTATAAATAAATAACAACAATAGAACTTCCCGGAAAGTTGTGATAAACTGACGATATTGCGCGAGTAGCAGACCCGTACGTGACTACAGAGAAAGGCTATTTTCCTTGACCGTTAGGATTTCTGGGACGAACACCCTCTCACAGCTGGGGTCATAAAATACGGTCAAACTCTTGCAAAAACATCCACCACCGCTCTTTGCCACTAGCAATTCAACGAAGTAAGCTAGGCGCAGCACTCCAATGAATTAACTTAGAAAAAAAATTACTAAATATGTAATTCTATCAATACATTTTACAACACAACTTATGTATTATTTATTTTCTGGAAAAAAATAATATTATCACCCGAATTATGTTATAAAAGTGACAAAACTCAATAAGCACATTAACGGTGTATCGTTTTCTTCAATTGTTATATAGTAAAATAATTTCATACAATTAAATATATATATAGGTATATATTTTATAATATAGGCTACATTAAAATTTTGCACAGTTCTGATCTAAAATAATATAATGTATTAGAAATAAAAAATAATTATATTTTTTGGTATTAAAATAATTTTTAATAATAAAATTTTTGTAACAAAATACGAACACACATATATAAAACCAGAGGTCCTCTAGAATTTTGATTTACAAGTTCCAAGCAGAAATTGTTTATTGTTAATTTTATTGTATCAAAAATCATTCATATATAAAAAAATAATATGTATATCTCAATAGATGTAACATGAATACACCCTATTATATGCATTAAATATATTTTAAGTAATCCATAAATAAGACCAAGTTTATTGAGTGTCGCAGTACGCAGCATGTTTCAAAGCCCGCCGGCCGTGAAAGATCAGTACGGCCGCAGTACACTGCAACGCTCGGGCAGCTTTAATGAGGCAAATAATTATGCTAGACTCTTTATAAATATACTATCTTAAAGCTAAAAGTATAATTAAAAACATTTATTTAGACATTTTTTCGCATTGGGCTCTTCAAATCGGTGTAAATCGTATTTTTATCTGGGTGGCAAAGATAAAAAAAAAAATATGTCGTGAATTAATCGCTTTATATCATATATATTAAAAATTTAAATTTTTTCTAACATTAATGGGTGTATTAAAGTTTCTAGATTATTTTGGTAAGTTTATGGACAGTCTAAATTAAAAACTGTATAAATGGGTAGCATTTTAATGGACTGATGCAAGTTGCTGTCACCTAGGACTTAAATGCAAATTTTCGGTGATAACGCACAAGGTCTACAGCGGTAAACTTTCGGTATGTTATTAAGCATAGTCAATTCTACCACAGTACAAAAATTCAGCTTTGGACAAATTGTTCACAGGTTGTCTTGGTTTCCTGGAGTAACACGAAAGTCTACGCGGGGAAGGGCGGCTACCTGATCCGAGAATGAAGGATAAGGCGAGATGGGAAGCGATAAGAGCTGGTTGGGTGTCCGTGTTGGAGAGAGAGATAGAGAGAGAGAGAAAGGCGATATTGTGGAAGACCTTCGAAAGATTCCCGCTAGATGGCAGGCCTCAGAGCTGCAACATTCGACAACCTCCCCTCACAGAAGCTCTCTCGCCACTAACTTGCCAAATCTCACCCGCTAGCTTATATACGTGCTGGCTGGCCATACAGTAGTAATAAACAAGCATTTATGAAACACTTAAGCTCATTTCCAACAAATTCTGACGAATGACTGTTTTTTGTCCTGCACCAATCCCCTTAAACCTTCAATTTCAATTGCGAAATAATACACACGTGCACACGTCTGCGTATGTGCACATGGCAGCCACGCCTTATTTCACTGCTGCCAAGATAATTCAACACTGTCAAAAAGTATTCCACAGTATAACATTTTGCAGAAATAGTATGTAATACGCCACTCTGTTAATACACCATTCCATAAATTCTAAACTAATAATTTTTTTGACGTGACGTCTAATAAATCGATGAACTTCCGCTGCACGCACGAAAAAGTGTCCCGTTACGCACATTGTCCCGTTTCACTGTGTCCCGTTACGCTCATTTTATATTGTTCTTTGCTAACCTGAACCTCCTAGCATTGCGACCGAGTTCGTGGCGTAATTCTGTTTTCATGAATTCCAATGTAACATTTTCATTGCTCTTTGCTAACCCGTTCCTCCTAGCATTGCTGCAGAGTCCGTGGCGCAAATATATTATTTTTGACTGCATCTTGGTGTTGGGTAAGCCATTTTCCTTCACATCATCCTTGAAACACTCCCATTCGTTTCCAATTTTCCTATCATCGTCCTATCCTTAACAGAATAACACAGATTGGAAGAAGTTAAATAGGAAACATGTGTAAAAGTTATAGTTAAAATGATCTCTTCGTTAAAGAAATAAACATATTTGAATTAATGAGTAAATTTATCAATTAAATTGTAGATTTCATTTCACTCCTTCTTTGTATCCATAGAAAATAGTGATAATTCGATAAAAATGATTCAATTTTATTCATAAAAGTATGCAATCATTTCATCAATGTTTTGTATTGACGTAATCATGTTAAACTATCGTCCGTAAACCGACTTTACAGACAACCATTTTTTTTTTAATATTTAAAGTTTAATTTTTGATGTTGGCATTTCTTAACCGCTCAGCAGAGATCACATTCCGCCTGTGAAGTTGCGTCCCCTGCACGACACTCGTAGTGGCGGGGCAGCTGCAGTTTGCACGAGGGGAGGGGGAAGAGGGGGAGAGGGGGAACGTGGACATCCTGCCCGCCAGCACGTGCGAGTCACGGCCGAACCAATTGTCGCGTCACCGCGCGCTCCGACACTCGACACTCGACACTCGACACTCGACACTCGCTAACGAGCCGTCAGTCCGAGCAGGCGCCCCCGTTCAACACTTCCCGCCGCCGGCCGCCATCTTGACGTCTTCCTCGGACAGTGACGACCGCTGCATTCACTCAAGTGCGTCCGCACAATCTCCACTCATTCCCAAGGGCCCGGAGGCAAGCCATTTTGACCCCCCCCCCCCCCCCCCTTTTCCTTTTCCCACTTTTTATCCCATTAACCACGCAGTTAAAAAACAAACATCTAAAACACAGTACTCGCATATCTCATAACTAGGGGCATGCATATTTAACGAAAAGATTCCGAGACCAGATGAAAGTTAAAACACTTGTAAGCATCGTCCGTGTTTCGTGATTGGGCGAGTTTGTTTTCAGGCACAAGTCGATTGCTAAACCACCACTATCAGCTATCGAGTGTGGAATAAAACGCGTCCTGAGTGGCTCGGTCAAACAAGGCAACCACTTCTCTCGCAGACGGCCGCCAATCACAAGGAAGAAACCGCTGCTGCGGGTATACCTTGTTGCAGTCTAGTAGGCGTTCAGATTTATTCGCGAAAAATGCCTGCCCATACTCATAACTTGTCAGGTTTAAAATGCAGTCTAATAGCAAAGGACTTGAAATATCCGTCCAACTAGCAAGCGTAGCAAACTCGAATCATTAAAAATTAACGAGCAAATTCATATGTTCTAAATTTTCGAAAATACACTTACAACATGAATCTCGGACACAAAATTTAACGTAGACTTCTTTGAAATAATGCCGAGCGTGATGCATTGGGTTTTAAACTACGTTTCTGGACGCGAATCACACGTAGTTCCCGCACCCGCCGCTAGAATTCGCGGCCGGAGCAGCTACGTCGACTATCGAACCTTTATATTTGCAGCGCGAGATTTTAAACTATACAATGAAACAGCTCCGATAAAAGAAAAAAAGACTTCAAAAACACACTTATCCCTGGCGTTTGGACTTGATTTTTGACAAGAAATTTTATTTAAATACTGCTCATATTGTTAAAATCCACGAACATGTTAATACTATAAAATTTCATTTTGGATTTGTAAATTCTGGTTCGCACCATCCGCCACAGATGGCAGCACTGTGGTTACACATTTCCGTTCCACGCGACTACCAATTCATGAAATTACTCCTGCTAAATGCCGTATACCGGAAGCTAAGATGTTATTAGTGGAAAATCACCCACCAGAAAAGAAAATCACTGCTCGTTTCTGCGAGTAAATAAAAATTCACAAGTTTCCTGCCGTTCAGAGATATTTTCTGTGTTAACTACCTGTAAGAAACTACAGTAAATTCAGGGACTTTCAAACGGAAAAATTAACCTCAAACAAACAAATACTTGTTCGTAATATAAGATAGCTGAATCTTCGTAGATTCAACCCCGGGTTCCAACTTTCGGAAGGAAAAAGGGTTTTGCTGTACACTCAACAAGTTTGTTAATGTTTTGTTGAAAAAAAAAAAAATTGGTTGTCTGTAAAGTCGGTTTACGGACGATAGTTTAACGTGACAATGTCATAAAAAAACATTGATGAAATGATTGCATACTTTTATGAATAAAATTGAATCATTTATATTGAATTATCACTATTTTGTATGGATATAAAGAAGAAGTGAAATGAAATCTACAATTTAATTGATAAATTTACTTTTATTTGCACTCTTTAATTCAAATATGTTTATTACTTTAACGAAGAGATTATTTTAACTATAACTTTTATACATGTTTGCTATTTAACTTCTTCCCATCTGTGTTATTCCGTTAAGGATAAGACGAGGATAGGAAAAGTAGGAAACGAATGGGAGTGTATCAAGTTTAATGTGCCTCGAAAAAGTCAAATCGATGGTTGTTCCAATCGAGTGGAAGAGAGATAGATGCGGCGCAAGCATACAATGAGCGTAACGGGACACAGTGTAACTGGACAATGTGCGTAACGGGACACTTTTTCGTGCGTGCAGCCGGCGTTAATCGATTAATTAGACGTTGTCACGTCAATAAAGCGATCATTATTGTTCATTCATGTTGAAAGAAAGTGAACTCAACAACCGTAAACTTAAGACGGTAACCGCTGATTTACGAAGATCCTTGGATAATGTTTAACCAGCATTTTTCGTAAATTTAAAATAGAAATTTTTAACACGTAAACTGGAATTAAAATACGAATTTACCAAGTCTTTTCGTTATATACCTATAACCTGTTTCTAACTATTCTTCGAACTTCATGGCAAAACAAAGGATGTCCATAAAATAATGTCCCAATTCTAATGGTACCTATATTATAACAGTTTAATTTAGACTATTTACAACACTTCGAACATCAAATTGAAAGTAAACTAACACAATTTTTTCTTATAAATTTTCCAAATGAGCACCTTTAGTTATATCTACTACATACATTCAGTTTAAAGTACAATTCTTCCCACACTTTGGTTAACACGTCCGGAGTAATGGAAGCAATAGCCTCTTCAATTCTGTGTCTCAACTCTGACAAGTCATTTGGTAGCGGCGGTACGTAGACACGATGTTTTATAAAGCCCCAAAGGGAAAAAAAATCACATGGCGTTATGTCAGGTGAACGTGGAGGCCAGCGAAATAAGAGCTCTGTCGTCTCGACCATTACGGCCAATTCAAAGGTCAGGGACTTCGACGTTCATCCACTCTCGTGCAAAGAGATTACAATGCGGAAGGGCGTTGCCAAATAAAGTTCACAGTTACGCCCTCTACTAATGGTGAAGGCACGCTGCAAGCGCATGCGCTCATCTAAAACTGTTTGAGTTACATTTTAACAGTGACCTTCAACCGACACTATACAACGCTTACAGTTTATACTATTAAATTTAATAACTGGGACCTTCTCTTGTGGACAGAACTGTACAATGCGTTGATGCATCCACTCGTGAATGCACGAGAACGCAGTCACCACAGATGACGCAGTATCCCAGCGCGGGTTATCGAATACCTACGTAGAGACCTGTAAAATTCGCGGATTCATTTCGCGATAGGATCGAGTCCAAACACTTTTGACATTATTTTGCTCCAGTGTTTGGGCCACAGTTTATCTGAAGGACTCTGGGCCAATGAAAAATCTTTAACAGAAGAATTAGCGAATCACGATCATTCCAGTCAACAGGTGTTACGAGTCGGTAACCAATCAGTAGAGACCGGAAAAATTCGCGATTTCAATTAGCTGTAGGATAGACTCCATGATCCTCTATGCATGCGGGAAAATGACATCTGCTCATTGGCTACTGACTCGTGATACCTGTTAACTGGGACGCCAGTGATCCGATACTTCTTTTGTTAAAGGTTTTTCCATTGGCCGAGTATCATTCAGATAAACTGTTGTCCAGTCACTGATGCGGTAAAAAGGCAAACGTTTTTGGATTCTAGCCTATCGCGAAAGGAATCCCCGAATTTTTCCGGTCTCTACGAATCAGCAGATGTAATTTGCACGAGTGCATAGAGGATCATGGAGTCTATCCTTTAGGGATTTGAAATCGCGAATTTTACAGGTCTCTACGAATACGCCGGGCTGGCTATGGAAGAGAGAAATGTCAGCAGTTGCCCCATTGGCATTAGCCTCGCGACCCAGCGGTTCCCAAACCCAGGGCCGCGACCCACGCCAGGGTCGCAGGAGCGATCACAAAGCATCACTGATACGTGGTCGAGTTTCTTTCAGGTACATGTGTACTGTCAGCACACCAATCACAGCAATTCAGACCAGAAGCAAACATGTCCTCAATGGCTCTGTCGAATACGGCAATGGCTTATCAAGCAGACGACCGCCAATCACAAGAAGAAACCACTGATGTTGGTATACCTTGTTGGAGTCTAATGGTCATTCAGATTTTTTCGCGAAAAATACATGCCCCTACTTCGAATACAACAAAATTCATGAAAACATTTTTTTTGACGTAATAACGTCGTATAAATCGATGAACACCGGCTGCACGCACGAAAAAGCACGATTCATTGTCACGTTCCGCCTGAGCCCAGCTTGCAAGAACCGGCCAACCACCGTGCGAGAAAATCTTCTATAATATCAAACAGGTTAAGGCGGGCTTTTTAAAAGCAGCAATTTAAAAAAAAATGATATGACGTTATCACGTAAAATTATTGTCCGTAAACCGACTTTACAGACAACCCCCTTTTTTATGTGTAAACATCTTACCTCCCGGTACGCGGCATTTAGAAGGAGTGATTTCTTTAAAACAGAATGGAATTCGATGAAGGGAAATGTGAAAACACGTTGGCGGGCCCACGAGTAGCAACATAAACCCTTATATAGTAACTATCGTTAGGGCCATGCATATTTCGCGAAAAGATTCCGAGACTAGTTATAAGTTAAAACACTGTAGCACCGTTTGATTCATGATTGGGTGAATTTCTTTCAAGTACATGTCGATTGATACAACACCAATCAGAGTAATTCTGTGCGAATGCAAACACGTCCTGAGTGGCTCAGCCAAGAAAGGCAACGACTTCTCTCGCAGACGGCCGCCAATCACAAGGAAGAAACCACTGGTGCGGGTATACCTTGTTGCAGTCTAATAGGCGTTCAGATTTATTCGCGAAAAATGCCTGCCCCTAACTATTGTGAATATCAGGGGACGCAACAAACTTGCTGGTGTGTCAAATGTAACTTTATGATAGTGAAATTACCCTGGAATATATTTCATAAGCTAAAATAGTCACAGGAAAAGTAATTTCACGTTTAGAAATACGTAAGAAATCTGCCATTACAATGATTATAACACATATTCTCCTCCTTGATTCCCAAGAGGCTTAGCAGCACAGCCGTAGAACGTGAGCTTGTTGACCTAGAGGTACTTGGTTCTTTTAAATTTTTTGACGTGACAACGTCTAATAAATCGATGAACGCCGGCTGCACGCACGAAAGTGTCCCGTAACGCACATTGTCCCGTTACGCAGTGTCCGGTTACGCTCATTGTACGCTTGCGCCGCATCTATCTCTCATCCACTAGATTGGAACAACCATCGATTTTACTTTTTCGAGGCACATTAAACTTGAAACACTCCCATTCGTTTCCTACTTTTCCTATCATCGTCCTATACTTAACAGAATAACACAGATTGGAAGAAGTTAAATAGCAAACATGTATAAAAAAATATAGTTAAAATAATCTCTTCGTTAAAGTAATAAACATATTTGAATTAATGAGTGAAAATAAAAGTAAATTTATCAATTAAATTGTAGATTTCATTTCACTCCTTATTTGTATCCATACAAAATAGTGATAATTCAATAAAAAATGATTCAATCTTATTCATAAAAGTATGCAATCATTTCATCAATGTTTTGTTATGACGATGTCACGTTAAACTATCGTCCGTTCACCGACTTTACAGACTTTACAATTTTTTTTAATAATACTATAATACTGTTATAGAATAATAATAATAATGCTGAATCAGCTCAATGCGGTTAACGTTTGCTTGTAGGAAGTATTTACAGTCTTATTTCAGTCGCTTAAGCAAAAACACATATACAAATATATACTTAGTGTTATAATATGTGTTTTAAAATGTTTCAGGCTAATATTTTCGGAATGCCATAGAAATATAACTTCTAACGTGTATGGAAACTTTTTAGTATTAACTGTTAAGTGAATGCCAACAAGATGGACAGTATTTTAATAAAAAAAAAATCCTTGTCGAAAATCAGGTACCAAGCCTGAGTTTAGAATTTTTCCTAGTCTTTTTAGTTTTTATCGGAGCCATTTCTGGTAGTTTACAATTTCCTGCTGTTTCGTGCTTATATCTGCGTTTGATGGCGGCAAGCAACATTTACGATTCAGGCAGCGAATTCTAGCGGCGGGCGCGGAAAATACGCGTGTTATTCGCGTCCAGAAATTATGTCACTTGAAAAGCGAGACTTGTATGTATCGGTAGGTATATTTAAGACGTTCTGCATTATTTCCACGTTAATTTTCGTGTTCGAGTTTGTATTATAAGTTCATTTGCAACAAGAACAACATGAGAACACACGAATTAGCTCTTAACGAGGTTAGTTGTTTACACAAGACTCATGCGTTTTTTTAAATGTGGTTCGTTAGTGCCAGTCCCGCATGGCCTAGTGCCCAGGAGGATGACCGCAAGGTCCAACTTCACGCCTTCGCCGAACACATCTTCGCCTCTATGGCTGGCGAGTACCCAACTATCGCCCTTGGCGATAACCTCTTAAAACCAGCTGTGACCATGGGTTATTTCAGCACGTGCTTTCACTGCATTTCGAAAGATCCAGAAGAATCGTATGGTTTCTGATTCCATAGATAATGATTTTTTTTGAACGGAAGCGCACTTTTTGTGATAGGACGAAAAATTAATTAATTCAAATTCAGTGATGTGCTTCTCCTCTTATCAAAAAAAAAAAATAAAATAAAATACCTCCCCCTTTTTCTACTTCCTTTGGTCTGATCTTGGCCATGAATGAACTCGACCGAGATTAACTATCCCTAAATATTACGAATTAGTCTGGAAGTAATTTGTGCAAAATTAAGGCAGTAATTACGTCCATAAAAACTGACACATATTTCAACTTTTCAGTTGACGATTGTTTTGGGCCTAGGGACCATGAAACTAAAAAAAAAATGTATTTCATATATGCAAAAATAACCATTGCCATGCATTGTATAAAATTACATCTTTGTTGTAGTATTACAAACTATTTCTTGACGAGGAATCTTTTGTAAAAGTACAGAAAACAATTGTTCTGTGCATATTTTGGTAAAGATATTTTGGTAACGAAAAAAAAAGTTGATCATTTCAAAAACCAGATAATTTTTTGGAAAAACCGATTACTTCCAGAGTAATTCTGGGCCAAAAATACTCAGCCCAATCATTAAGCAGAATAATATAAGTCTGAATGAAGGTTGCAGATATAAATCAGGCAAAATAATTTTAGGCCTCAAAAACGTTACAAATGATTTAAGTTTTCGAGATATAAGGCTACGTTACAGCAATCTCATGCTAGAATCGAGACGGACATTAAAAAAAATCAGTTTGTCGGTTATTTTCTTATTATTACGTAACAAAAAAGGTAACCCGGGGGAAGATGCCACAGTTAAGGGGTTTTAAACTCACAAATTTCGAATTGCACATGAAAAAAAATTTAGCATTAGGATACCATTTTCGTTGTACATTTGTGTATGTCAGAAATGGACAAAAAGTCTCGTAAAAAAATTAATGGAAATAAAATTTAACCAAATGTTAAGGCCCGTATGAGTGGCATGTTCCCCCAATAGTAAGGGTAAGATGCCACTTGATATGGGGGAAAATGCCACCATCTGTAAACTAAACAGTGGTATTAAAAAAATGATCAGTGTGTTAAGAAAAAGTAGTTATATTGGTTTTATAGTAAATATAACATACAGATTTACACAAAATAACACTTTGTTTACAAAACTCTGTTGAAGAACATCATGGCATGCATCACAATGTAAATTTCTGAACTACAATCTTCATGAAACCATTTTTTACATGCAACACATTGGATCCAGTCACACTTGGGACCTTTTTTAGCATAGAAGTACCCATTACATACTGCACAAAAATCAGCACTACCATTGATATCATCTAGTTCACTGTCACTCTTACTATCTTGGCAAGTTTCGCCACTACACGAAGTCGACGAGCTCACTGTCCTCTTTATTTTTCTTTGGGGAGCACGTTTGATCGTTTTCTCTTTGGCTTGTTGTTTCATCTTGATATCCTTTTGAAGTTGTGATTTTCGCATGTCCATTAGTCTTGCTGGTGAATTCAGGACCACTGCTGTTTGCTTCTTACGACCAGTTGGCTTAGGCATAGTAAGAACAGGAACAGGCGATATTTCTTCGAAGGAACTCATGCTGCTATCTTTATTTATCGAATGTATTGACACATCATTGGCCGAATCAGTTGCCTCGTTTTCAGGAGCATAGGAGCAAGAAGCAGTTGTCGATGCAATAGGCATAGTGACATTTTCTGCTAGAGTAGAAGAATTTTCACTTGTAATAACTTTATCAGCATATGCTGCTGTATTTAGGTTGTTACCAGAAGCATTGTCTGATAGAGCGAAAGCGCGTGCAGGAATTTTTTTGCGGGTTGTAAAGATAGATGCCACAAGCAGAAAATCCTGCACTACCATTGCCCATTGTTGCGGTTCGACTCCAAGCTGAATTCAACAATGTTCCAAATTGGAGACGTGTCAGTTTTCTACCGGGGTTGCTGTAAATCCAAGTGTTTACAGCTTGCTGCCAAAATGTAATCAAAGATTTGAAAAACGACCGGTCTCAGGGTTGCAGATATCTACTGGGTTGTGTGGCTTGGAAGGCAGATTAGTATTATGTCGTTGTCTGCAGCGAAGTCCAGTACATCAACATCTGAGCAGTGGGAACTATGACCATCCAAAACAAGCAAACACTTTCATGCTTCCTTTCGAGGCAAAAAATGTCTTTTTAACCAGTCAAAAAATATCTCAGTATTTACGCAAGCAGACATTTAATTCATTTTGACGTGTGAGCCAGGTGGCAGGCCGTCTTCAAATTCAGGCTTCTTTCTTTTTCCTTTAAAATTGCTGTATGGGGGCAAGAAGATCCCTTCGGCATTGCAACAAGCAATTACGCTGATCGTCTCACCTTTTTCTCCAGATATAGCATGGTGAACATCTCGATTACCTTTGCTATCACTCGACCTGTTGATTTGAAGACCACACTCGCCCATGTTGTAAATCTTCCTTGGGGCACTGAGAAAGCCATTTTCTTCACAAACATGCAAAAGCACTTGAAAATAGTTGTCAACTTATTTACGGGACATTCCAAGTCCACGTGCGATGGAGATACCCTGTGCCTTCCTAAGTGTTACTACAGGTTGACGTTTCAAAAACAGTTGTAACCAGTCGTATCCAGCTTATTTCGTTTCAGTGTGCTCCTTTAGTAACATTTCCAGCATCAATTCGTCTTTTCAATGTTCTGTAGGGTATGTGATGAAACTGGGACGCATCCCATACTTTCATTTTCCCGTTTTTCACATCTTCAGAAGCAAGAAGTAAGTTTTCTTCCGACCAGGACGCAAGATCCGTTTTCCTCTCGTACCTGCGGGGAATAACCTGTTTGGGAAAAGGTGTAGAATTAACAGCTTTGCTAAAAAGTAGTTAATGCACAGAAATAATATTGTTATCAACATGGAATTATAATACATTATCATGGGGGAAGATGCCACTTGACGTGGCATTTTACCCCACGTATTGGGGTAACACGCCACTGACATTTTTTTTACTCCAATATTCTCAGCGGGAATCGCCACACTTCACTTCAAAGGCGTTAAAGAGTGTTGAATCTTCGTATACCACTAGTTTTGTGCATAAATATAAATTAAATTTCTTACGTCTTACGAAATGGTAATAAAATATTATAAGATACGTACTCACCTTTCAATATCTTCATATATTTATCCATAAAACGATGAAAAAGGGTCCTACACGCCGTGACTCCTCGTGGCTTCTTGTACATGTTCAGCGCTGTCTCGCTACGCGGCTGGAGCTGCTATCTGAGTTTTTGTTCGGAAATACGTCCGCCTCAGGCATCTTCCCCCGACAGGCATCTTCCCCCCGGTTACCTTATTATCTCTGTTAGCAGATATATTCCTCGAAACAAATCTAACGTAAGAAAATATTATAGTCTATCTGCAAAAAATATTTAGATAGTGACCGATATCTCAAACGGTTCCGAAGATGTTGATTATTTTCGCTTTGTCCCTGAATGTAAAACCAAAGATGTAGTTTATACAGAAGCTTTAAAGTAACTTTAAATTTAGTGTGTAAATTTGTACAAACAAACCAGTGAAAATCACTGCGGGCACTGCAGGATCTTGTTTGGAATGGCCTGGAATATTCCGCGGTTTCAATGACCTCCAGGATAGACTCCACGACCCTCTATGTACACGGGCGAATTACACCAGCTCATTTGCTACTGACTCCTGACACCTGTTAACTGGCCTGCTTCTTTGCTTCTTTGCTTCTTTCCGGGTTCTTCAATGGCCCAATAAGAACCGGGTGATAAGGGGGGACGGGGGGGAGGCAACTTGAACAGCCCGATATGTATCCAAGTAGTGTTTAAAATTGACACGATAGATAGCTCTAATGTAGCCAGCTAGTTCTTTTGTAAATTCAAAAAGCTAGTTAATATTTATAATTGAATAATAATTAAAATGCTGAATCAGGGAATTTAAATTTAAGAATCCAATAATAAACAGTAAAAGATTAATAATAATTGTCTGTTAAATGTAGGTGTTTTTACGGTAATGTGTTACCATACGATCGCTTCTGTAATAACTGAAGCAAATGAAATGAGCAGGTTTAATACAGCCCATAATATAAAGAAGAACTATTTTTTTAACGAAAAATAAACACTTTAACAGTTCTGAAATTGTATCTAGCATTCTGGTAATAAGCAAGTCTTGAGGCGTTTTCTATTATTATAACTCTGCTATGCGAGACTGACTGATATTTATCTAGTGCCTCCTTTCGAGCTTAAAAAAAAAAGGTGACAATCAATTGTTTTCAATGCTTTCCATCATCACGCACTTTTGAACACGTTTCACGTTACTACTTCATTTGTAGAATCACAGATGGCAGTGTAGTCGGTGATTGTATGGAAAGATGGAGCCGGGGGGGGGGGGGGGGGGGGAAGGCCCGCACGTAACTGTATGGGGGGAATATGGCCACTAAAAAAACTGTGCGGTTGAGAAATGCCGATATAAAAAATTAATTTTTAAATATGAGGAAGACACACAAATCTTTTAAACATAATAATACATACAGAAAGAAAAGAATATTTACGAACGTTGTTAGTGCAGAATTTATGGAATGGTGTATTAAAGGAGTAACGTATGGATTATAATTGCAAAATACTAAACTTTGGAATAATTTTTCGTAGCAATGAAATAAGCATAGCTGAAAAATCAAAATCGTCTTTGCTTTTGCTGTTGTACAATTTCTGCAATAGAAACTGAGGTTATGATTTTAAGCACTCAAACTTTGGTATGCAGTTTTTTTTTTAATATTTGAATAAAAGATTAAACTTTTTAACATATTGTTTTGGTTGATCCGTATCGAAAAATAAATAATCTTTAAACGTAATAAGGTAAATATTCTTAGCAACGAACGACCACAAAAAAATATTCAAGTTTGCCTACATTTACATCAGAAAAGCTAACGACTTTCAGGTGGTTAGGTTGTCTCTCCAAATACCAAACAGTTCTCGGATTCCCAAAGAAAACAGGAGTGTTACGTAGTTATAGCACTGAGTTGCGATTCTTTATCTACCTTGCTTTGTGTGTGCGGTTACAGAAAAAAAACCAACGTCAAGTTTCCAGTCTTTCAGATGCATGTTCGTTGCTGAGTCCTTGGGGCAAACTGTTGCGCCGTCACTAAGGTGAACGAGCTTGGATTTTTTCCCCGGTGCCTACTGCTTGGTTGCTGGAGGCTACGACGACGGACGGTGGAGAGCGACTACGACAGAAGGCGGCGGCTACGACAGTAGACGGCGGACGGCGTCTACGACAGCGGACGGCGGAGAGCGACTATGACAGAAGGCGGCGGCTACGACAGCAGTCGGCGGACTGCGTCTACATCAGACGGCGGAGAGCGACTACGACAGCAGACGGTGGAAAGCGACTACGACAGCAGACGGCGGAGAGCGACTACGACAGCAGACGGTGGAAAGCGACTACGACAGCAGACGGCGGAAAGCGACTACGACAGCAGGCGGCGGCTACGACAGCAGGCGGCGGCTACGGCAGCAGTCGGCGGACGGTGGCGTCGAAGAGGCGACGCTCAGGGATCAATAGCGTCGCGACGCTGTGACGGCAGGCACCAGGCGCTCCAACCAGTGGCGCACGACGCAGTGCTGCCTGAAGGGGCGCCTCTCGCACCTCGAGCTGAGCTTCCAGCTTCGGCCGCACGGAGCGCTATGCTCGCCACACTGTGCACCTGTACACTCGCACGAAAACAACCGTGTTCGCAGTGATACCGGGTTCCACATGCTTTGCGCCGTCCCAGTACCTACAACAGTTAAAAGTAGGGACCGAAAAAATTCGCGGGTTCAATGACCTGTAGGATGAACTCCATAGTTCTACGTACACTCGGTCAAATGTCACCCACTCATTGGCTGCTGTCTTGTGAGACGTCCCAACGTAGCAGCCTGTGATTCGATACAGCTTTGGTTGGGTGTTTCTCATTGGCCCAGAGTCATCTAGGTGAGTTGTGAGCCAATAACAGAGGCTGCATTGAGGTATAACTATTTGTATTTTAGCCGATCGCGAAATGAACTCGCGAATTTTTCCAGTCTTTAGTTAAAAGTTATTTGTAAACCGTTCCTTGGACAGCTTTTCAGTATTAACTGCGCGTCTTTATAAGCACGGTAAAACAAAATATCGTTAAATTGTTGAATATTCCATTTTCTTCTCCGTGTGTTTTTTTTTTTTAAATATATATGCTTGAATAGAACATCCATGAAAATATAAAATTATGCTCCAATTTCGATCTCGATAAAAAGTATCTCATACATGCAAAAATAACAACACCCATGTGCTGAACGAAATTGCGGTATCTTCCTTGTTTCTTGGCAACTGTGGTTTCCAAAGGAGTCCTCTGTAAAAGCACAGACAATTTTTCTCTGTGCCGGCTGTGTCTCAGGTGTCACCATGGGGGAGAAACTCTAATTACCGAGACAGACCTAGTTTTTTGAAGTAGTTATGGGCCCGTCCGCTAGATAGTAGTTTTCATCATATATTGCTAGAGACCTGCAAAATTCGCGGATTCATTCGGTGATAGGCTAGAATTCAAACACATATACCTCTTAGATAATTTTGCTATTGGCTTACTGTTCATCTGGACGAATCTCAACCAGTTATAAACCCTCAACCAAAGAAGGATCGAATCACAGACAAACCAGCTGAGACGACTTACAAGTTGGCAGCCAATGAACTTGCGTTATTTGCCCGAGTGTACAGGGGTATGTGCAGTCTATCCTGAAGGCCATCGAAACCGCGAACTTTGCAGGTCTCTATATATCGCTGACATAAATACATTAATTTATAAGGAGAAGTAATGTATAACAGGCAAACAAACCAGTGAAAATTCACTCTATTTAGGTAGCCACTAATTTTGTGGTGTGTAATACAATGAGGTTTTTGCACATCCTACTCCTTTATTTTTATTACATTACGGTTTATCACAAAACAGCATTAAGTATTTTCGCATCGATTAAATTAGTTTAGCGCCGCCAAGGAGATAACTTAATATAACAAAAAAAAAAGTTGTATGACTACCTCTATTCCGTTTTTTTTTTATTTGCTGGTAGTTATGAGCCCGCCCAACAGATAGCCACACATGGTTTCAGTTTCCACTGTAAGGGTCGCACTTGTTTATTTCCCTCCTTGTTCTGTGGGTGTCAACAGGCCGCGCCGGGCTCGCTGTGTTGGCGATCCCGGTCGGCTTCCTCGACCACTTCGTGGAGTTGCGCTCGACTCGTGTTAAACTGTCACTCAAACAGTTTCAGACGAGCGCATGCGCTTGCAGCGTGCTTTCCCCAACCAGTAGATGGCGTGACTGTAAAAATTTATTTGGCAACGCCCCTCCGCATTGGAATCTCCTAGCACGAGAGTGGATGAACGTCCAAGTCCCTGACCTTTGGATTGGTCGTAATCAGGGACGCAACAACAGGAAGGGGGGGGGGGGGGGGCAAGATTATTTTGCCCCCCTCTGAAACCTTGAAGTGGGGGCAAACGGGGGCAAAGAAAGTGCTGTGTAATCAATTTTTAGATAGTAAAACTGCTTAAATAGCACCATTTTCCACCTTGAAATAAAAATTTTACCGGACCCCACGCTTCAATAGGGGGGATCGATGATTCTTTATAAAAAGGTATATTGACCCCCCCCCCCCCCCTTGGAAATTTAGTTGTTGCGCCCCTGGTCGTAATGGTCGAGACGACAGAGCTCTTATTTCGCTGGCCTCCATGTTCATCGAAAGTTACAGATGGAGCATAAGCTCTGAGCACTGTGGCCAGTTTGTTCACTTAAGAAAATGGCGGCCATTTGTTTGTATAGTATATAGAAATGTAGTTTACTACATACTTTCGTACACAATCATTTTTCTCGAGTCAACAAGTCTTTATTTGTTTAATATGCATGCACTTTTCCACCACCATACATACATCACTTTAGAGAAAATGCGATTTTCTTCATGTCACAATATGGCGGCGACCTGCTTCCCCCTTACGTCCCCTGGCTTCAGCAGAGATACCTACAAACTGTGTTTATGCTCCATCTGTAACTTTCTCTAATCTCTGAACGCCATGCGATTTTTTTTTTCCATTTGGGACTTTATAAAAGATCACGTTTATTAAAACTGTTGCCAACGTGTTTTCCCTTATTGGGAACGTTGCACACGCTCTGGTGTACGGCCCGCCAGATAGGTTACGGCTGTGTCCCTGAGAGCCAGTGCTTATTCGCTACCTTACCCGAACTTCTTTCATAACCGCCCTTAAAATGTATTTTGTAGAGCCAGGGCCGGATTTACAGCCTGTGGGCCCCTAGGCTGTCTCTGTGGTGCGGGCTCTCTATAAGGGAAGGAGTATCCCCTTCCAGTGCCTCTTGCCTGGGTCGGGGTGGGTAGTTTATTTTAACTGACCTACAAAACTCATAGTTTTGATCAATTTTCTATTTTGAAAAAAATTGGTTTATTATTAAACTAGATAATTCAAGTTATCTTTAAAAGATTTGTGCAATGGGAGTGCATGACTTGATGTAAGTTTTTGGACATACGCCATTGCTAAGAACTTTTTCTGTTGAAGAAAAACTAATAAATAAAATAAATAAATAAAAATACCCAAAAAAGACAAAAAAAACACACAAAATTAAGCAAACAATTGCTGTTGTCAACAAGGATATGAACACCACAAAATATTCCGAAACAGGAATATGGTCAACAAACAAAGAAAAATGTACTAAGAGAACGAAAAAAAAACCACAAATGATGACAACACAAAATATTGAAACCAAAATAATTCAGCACAACAGTTGAAACGAGACAAAAAAAACACGACAAAACGAAAAGACAAACAAATACAATAGTTTTACCAAAACAGAAACAAGCGACGTTTCGGGAACTGCTATCTGCTCCCGTCCTCAGGCAGAGACGCACATGGTACAGAAACACAGGTGCGATAATTCAACCAAACAGTATTTAGAGGTTAAGGAATTAAGTGACACCAAAACCAATGAAAATAATCGAAAATTTCTAAATGCTGACACAACTCATATATCAGCTTTCCACAGAAGAGTTTAGTTCGGCGCAATTAATCCACACGCAACAACTGGACACGAGGCGTATTTTATGAATATAAGAAGATCCACATTGCAGTATAATTTTTTTTTTCGTGTCGTGTGGTGTGGGGCCCCCATTTGTGGTGCGGGCCCATAGGCTACAGCCTAGATAGCCTGCGTGTACATACGGCCCTGTGTAGAGCTGTAGCAAACCGTATGTATTCGGTACTGAGTAACGGGTGCGCCATCTAGTAACGAGTAACGAAACGTTACACACGGCTGGATTTCGTTACTCGCATTTTTCGTAGAATGCGTTGATTTATCGCTAAAATGTCGTTTAAATTTTATTGTCAATAAATAATTTTCGGCGCCTATATGTTGCTTTTTCATTATAATCGACGCATAATAGATAGCGATGTTATTGTGAAACAACATAAGCTCACGGTTAAAATTTTCAAAATAATACATCCATTGCAAATTTAGTAGATTCCGTCAAAAGTTCACCTATTAAATCAAATTTTATTTAGAATGACTTAAACACAAGTCTGGTTTAAAATCCGTAAAAGTGAAATAATGCACCTTACGCAGTTTGGTATGTAATGTATAAGTATGTTTTCTACAATTTACGAATGTTGCGACGCCGCGACGTCATTCTGTACGCGTACGCAATACGACTCGATTCGTTGCTCTAACATAGCATAGCGTGTTATGAGGTATCAGAAGTAACGAGTAACGTAATGATACGATAGTAACGAGTACTAATTTTTATAGAAACGAATACATACGGGTACGCTTTTTTTTCGTTACTTTTACACCTTCAATATTTGGGAAACCTTTTCACAAACGAGAGAGTCAAACGCCCGGTCGTGCATCTTCGTTTTTTTTTTTTTGTTTTTGTTCATTGTAAATAAATATGGCGGTGTTGATAAAAGGATACTAATGGTCAATTAGGTTAGGTTAGCTACATTATAAATACTTTAAAACATTGTGGACGGTTGATTTGGTTAGGATAGCTACATTAAAGATACGGAAAAAAAGCATGAACTTCGGGGAACTTCGGGTTTTGGCTCTCTCGTCTGTGAAAAGAAGGCTTCCCCTAGTATTTTGCAGGGAGTTGGAGATCTGCTCGGCGGAAAGAAAACCAAACACAGTGCTGCTGCTGGCGAGGGCTGGGCACGAGGTTCCTGCGTCGTGTGTGTGTGTGGGAGAGAGAGAGAGAGAGAGAGAGAGAGAGAGAGAGAGAGAGAGAGAGAGAGTGGTTAGGGGATGAGAGCGCAGGATACAGGTGGTTGGAAGCAGGTAGCCAGGCCCCGTGGGAACAGCTTCGCGAGTAAAGTCCTCTCCAATAACTAGAGACCTGAAAAATTCGCGGGTTCATTTCGTGTTATGCTAAAATTCAAATAATTATACCTTAGTGCTGCTTCTGTCATTGGTTCACTGTTAATCTGGAGGACTAAGGGCCAATTAGAGACCCTCCCTCATAGAAGTGTCGAATCAGAGACCACCCAGTCGAGACGACTCACAAATTCAGCAGCCAATGAACAGTTGGCATTTGCCCGAGTGTGTAGAGGATATTGGAGTCTATCCTGGAGGTCATTGAACCCGCGAATTTTTCCTGTCTCTAACAATAACCAATGTACAGTTCGCAGAAAATATTATCCCAACGGCCTGGTCAGTCACCACAATGAAACGGTATTGTCCATGGACCATGGAAGTTCCAGATGACAATTTATATTAACCATGAACAACCCTTTGTGTTGTTAATTCCAGGAAGACGCAACTGAACAAGCGGAAAATGGTCACTATAAAAAAACTGTGCGGTTGAGAGATGCCAACATCAATTATTAAATTTTAAATGTAAAGAAAACATAGAAATTTCTTTAACATAATACCTTAAATAAAAAAAGTAATTTTAAGTAAATATTAGTTCAGAATTAATGGAATGGTGTATTGCCGGAGTGTCGTATCGAGTATAATGGCAAACTATTATACTTTGGAAATTTTAATACAGTGTTGAATGAAATAAGCATGACTGCAATGCACACATGTGCAGGCGTGGACTCATATGTATTTTTCGCAATTGAAACTGAAGTTATGATTTACAACACTCATACTTTGCTGCTATCAAGTTATTAAGTTTTGAAACAAAAGATAAAGCACTTTGACATAGTATTTGTTGTTCCATATTGCAAAAAAGACAATCCTGAACATTTATGGTGAATATTCCCAACAACGAACAACCACAAAAAAAAAATAAGATAGCCAAAAGTTTCTTTCGAAAAGTTAATGATTTTTTTAGGTTGTTAATTTGCCTATAAATACTGCATAGTTCGCCGTTTTCCAAAGAAAATACGGGCGTTAGTTATACAATTGAATTGCCCCTCTTTATCTTCCTTTCTTTGTGGTTAATTAGTCATGCTTGGCGCCAAACGAACTCAAGGCGCAGATTTATGTTAGTGTCGCATACCCCTCAGACGTTGTGATTTCAATTACCCTTTAAGTGTATGTCACGAGCAATTGTAATGCACTGATTTTATACAGTTTCATTTGCTTCTAATATTTGCATTACTAGTTAAATCACCACACTAAATGTCTGTCCAGTTAACAGATCATTCTCCTCACTTGAGCTAGGCTCAATAGTGGTTCAAAATTAACATTAAATTTTATACATTAAAATTAACTACAATTCCAAACACTAAATATATTCTTAAAAGTCTAAATTATTTTTTTAGCGATTTTTTTTAACATTTATTTTAATATTTTAATATACGAGCGTGTATTTTTCGAGAAAACATTTAGAGACCAGCACAGAGGTCAAATAAAAAAAAATAAAAAAACCCGCAGCATCATCTGTGATTTATAGAGACCTGAAAGCTTAAAAATTCGCGAATTCTTTTTGTGTTATGCTAAAATTCAAATAATTATATCTTAGTGCTGCTGATGCTGCCATTGGTTCACTGTTAATCTGGAGGACTGAGGTCCAATTAGAGACCCTCACTGATAGAAGTGTCGAATCACAGACCACCCAGTCGAGACGACTCGCAAGTCAGCGGCCAATGTACAGGTGGCATTTGCCCGAGTGTATAGAGGATATTGGAGTCTATACTGAAGGTCATTGAACCCACGAATTTTTCCGGTCTCTAGTGATTCGTGATTGGTGGGATATTATTTCAGGTGTATGTCTACTATGAGCACACCAATCCCAGTATTTCAGCCCTGCAGCGAACGCGTCCTGGATGGTCCGGTCAAATAAGGCCAAATAATGACTTCTCTCGCAGACGGCCGCCAATCACAAGGAAGAAACCGCTGGCGTGGGTGTGCCACACTGCAGTCCAATGGGCTTTCAGATATTATTTTCCCGTGAAAAATGCCTGCCCCTACGCGAACACAACCAGACAATTATTAAATATTATTCAGCATTGTAGTCCGGTGAGATTTGTGTAAGGGTGAAGTAGTACACAATTGGTCCGGTTCCTTTTCTTCAGACTTTGGCTGTAAGGTGCTCAGTTTATTCATTTTTAAAACAGCATTAAATATACATCCTTATTATATAGAGACAGTCTGAACTTATTTGTTTTTTTTTAAAAAGTAAATGCGTAAACTACTGGACTGATTACAAATATTATATCAGTGTTATAAAGATGCATTACTTAAACTGGTCAAATGCTGTGTTTTATATTTAGCGAAATATGATAACCTAAAATACAGCAAATGTTCTAATCAAATACCAAACTGGCCACTAAAATTTCAAAACAACTAGTTAAGAACTTTCGGAATTTTGAACGAACGAACATTTGCATTTATTTATTTATATATATGTGTAACAACTTGTCATTTGTGTAACATTTACGGCAGTTGCTGCAGTAATTGTAATAAAACTTCTGTTGTTTTTTGACGTGACAACGTCTAATAAATTGATGAACGTCAGCTGCACGCACGAAAAAGTGTCCCGTTACACACATTGTCCCGTTACGCTGTCTCCCGTTACGCTCATTGTACGCTTGCGCCGCATCTATCTCTCTTCCACTCGATTGGAACAACCATCGATTTAACTTTTTCGAGGCACATTAAACTTGAAACACTCCCATTCGTTTCCTACTTTTCCTATCATCGTCCTATCCTTAACAGAATAACACAGATTGGAAGAAGTTAAATAGCAAACATGTATAAAAGTTATAGTTCAAATAATCTGTTCGTTAAAGTAATAAACATATTTGAATTAATGAGTGCAAATAAAAGTAAATTTATCAATTAAATTGTAGATTTCATTTCACTCCTTCTTTGTATCCATACGAAATAGTGATAATTCAATAAAAATTATTCAATTTTATTCATAAAAGTATGCAATCATTTCATCAATGTTTTGTTATGACGTTGTCACGTTAAACTATCGTCCGTAAACAGACTTTACAGACAACAAATTTTTTCTTTCTTTTTTTATTCCACGCTGCACAACCGCAAGAACACACACACACACACACACACACTCTCATTCTGCGTGGAGTAAACACATGAGCGAATAGTTCGCCGGGTACTGGTGACGTAACAGCATCTAACGGCCATGGGCGGACTGAACTGTCTGGTGGTTTCGCTTCCCTCGCAGTCAAGCAGGATGTGTGCTGTTCCCACACTCAAGGACTTAAGTGCAGTCCTTGAATGACGAATACCCTACCGCTATTTCAAAACGCAAACCACATGTAAAAGAGTAGGCTATAGCCATAGAATATATATAAATATAATATATAATATAATATGTAATTATTAGAAACCTGTAAAATTCGCGATTTCAAATCCCTAAAGGATAGACTCCATGATCCTCTATGCACTCGTGCAAATTACATCTGCTGATTGGTTACCGACTCGTAACACCTGTTGACTGGAATGATCATGATTCACTAATTCTTCTGTTAAACATTTTTCATTGGCCCAGAGTCCTTCAGAAAAACTTTGGCCCAATCACTGAATCAAAATAATGTCAAAAGTATTTGGACTCTATCCTATCGCGAAATAAATCCGCGAATTTTACAGGTCTCTAGTAATTATACATTATATACATTCAATGGTATAGCATTTGTAATGCAATATAAGCGTATTAATTTCATTGTAATATACACGGAATGACACTTATAATCGTCCCACCATGAATGTGAAATGTTAGTCATTAAATTGTAGACCCCCTATTTATTTTATAACGTGAACGCAATTTAATTCGTATTTCAATAAGAATATAAAACGTTTCTTAAGATGAATTGGTAAAACAGTAATCGAGATTTAAAAAGTGTAGGTTTATTTAAAAATGTTGCTTCGAAGAGCTTATTTTTCCAATATTCCGATGGATGGTTCCAGAACTCTTCATTTTTTCTGGGGCCTATTCCATACACCCCTTTCAGAACATTAGCCCGGCAAAAGTAAATGTGCACGCAGAGTCTAGGGCCGTCATTGGCGGAGACCAATCCATTACCCGTGAGATATTTTTGACCCACCTTTGAAAATTTAGATTTTTTGATCTGTTCTTTTGATTGCCGTACATTAAAAAAAAATGATTTTTACTGACATGGAGCTTGTACTCATTTGCGTATTAAAAAAACACGTAAAATCAGAGGAAACGGGGGTTGTTAAAAAAAAAAGAGACAAATTGTAATGTGAATTGTTTTGATTTGGTTTCGGCCCTAGATTTTTAAAGCTTGTTCGCCTCTGTTTTAGGAAGTTGGACCGGGTGTGTGTGTGTGTGTGTCTCTCTCTCTCTTTCTCTCTCTCTTTCTCTCTCTCTTATGTGTGTATGTATACATAAAATACACATACCAACACACACCTAAACACACAAGTTGAGTCTTAATTCCTCCACAAACTTCAGCTCCATGTTCATCAAGACAAAATAAGCTGCACACATATGTACCACTTATGAATCTATGTGCTTTGCAAGGCTGGTATGCGTCTCTGGAGATGTAACTGAACAACATTTTGATTGTAAAGTATTTAAGATGGATCACTGAGCGTCTGCATTAAGTTTTATTGAACGAAGTTCTACAATCACCGCAAATTTTTATACTGTAGCAAAATTATTTCATTGAAATAATTCACGGAGGTAACAGGCTATAAAAATATGTGGAAAATAAAGATGCCCTTAGGTATGGTTGTCTGTCAGTTTTATTCATCTCTTTTTTTACCTTTACAGTACAGTTACATGTTCTTATGACGACAACAAAAAATTTGCATAGGAATTCAATTTACCGCCATCGAAGGTTAGCGTACCTTACATCATATTTTTGATATTAAGTGCTACCAGTGTTAAATACCAGTTTGATAACAATAGATGACATTCCTAAACACTGTCAAAAATCTGGATTACTGTCGCAAATTGCTCGATTTATTTCACTGTAAAGGTAGATGTAAAACTATGAAAAGTCGATGCAATATAATCAACTTTCAAATAATTTTCTGAGACATGCGGCCACTAAAGGGTTATTTAAGGACTTGTTCCACATTATGGAAACATAGCATCGCAGTCTGTCTGTTAAGGAGTTGTTCCACACTTTTGGAAACACGGCATCGCTGTCTGTGTCTGTTAAGTTGTTACACACTTTTGGAAACACAGCATCGCAGTCTGTGTCTGTGTATGTTAAGGAGTTATTCCACACTTTTGGTAACACAGCATCACAGTCTGTGTCTGTGTCTGTTGAGGAGTTGTTCCCCACTTTTGGAAACACGGCATCGCAGCCTGTGTCTGTTAAGTTGTTACACACTTTTGGAAACACAGCATCGCAGTCTGTGTCTGTGTATGTTAAGGAGTTATTCCACACTTTTGGTAACACAGCATCACAGTCTGTGTCTGTGTCTGTTGAGGAGTTGTTCCACACTTTTGGAAACACGGCATCGCAGCCTGTGTCTGTTAAGTTGTTACACACTTTTGGAAACACAGCATCGCAGTCAGTGTCTGTGTATGTTAAGGAGTTATTCCACACTTTTGGTAACACAGCATCACAGTCTGTGTCTGTGTCTGTTGAGGAGTTGTTCCACACTTTTGGAAACACGGCATCGCAGCCTGTGTCTGTTAAGTTGTTACACACTTTTGGAAACACAGCATCGCAGTCTGTGTCTGTGTATGTTAAGGAGTTATTCCACACTTTTGGTAACACAGCATCACAGTCTGTGTCTGTGTCTGTTGAGGAGTTGTTCCACACTTTTGGAAACACGGCATCGCAGCCTGTGTCTGTTAAGTTGTTACACACTTTTGGAAACACAGCATCGCAGTCTGTGTCTGTGTATGTTAAGGAGTTATTCCACACTTTTGGTAACACAGCATCACAGTCTGTGTCTGTGTCTGTTGAGTAGTTGTTCCACACTTTTGGAAACACGGAATCGCAGCCTGTGTCTGTGTCTGTGTCCTGACAGCCGCCCAGGGCCAGGGCCTCACGGCGACGCCACAGTATCTGGGGTAAACACCCGGCGCCTGTCGAAGGGTAAGCAAACACGGGGTTCCCTGCCAGGAGCAGAAGGGGGGGGGGAGGGGTCCCTACCGCCCCACATTCCAGCGTCGGCCAACTGCAGTCCGCGTGCCGCGTCGACGAGAAGCCTAAGATGTCCATCAAGTTCTGTCCCTGCCCGATCACAACTCACCTGGATGACTCTGGGCCAATGAGAAACACCCAACCAAAGCTGTATCGAATCACAGGCTGCTACGTTGGGACGCCTCACAAGACAGCAGCCAATGAGTGGGTCACATTTGACCGAGTGTACGTAGGACTATGGAGTTCATCCTACAGGTCATTGAACCCGCGAATTATTTTTCCGGTCCCTAATAATGAGACAGTGAATTGAACACAAATGTTTCACAGAGGTGCGCTTATTAGCTCTATCTTTCGTGTAATTTAGAATGGCACATTTATTTTCGAAGTTACCAATTTACAGCCGGTAGGTTAAATCAAGGCGATAACTCACAAGAGCGTAACTAGAATTGTAACACCAGGAGTGGGACGATCGATGATGAAGGTGGGAGGGGAAATAACGAATAAAATAAATTCAAGTGGATTACTGTCGTGTGAACTTTCACTTCTGACACTCGTGGCAGACATGCCCTGATATTTGTTCTTAAAACATACTTTCATCCAGCAAACAACAACCAAGACACGACGATATCGTTAGCCAATCGTGAGGCATATGGTAGCTCTTATTAATCACATCCTGTGATGGTTTTTTCCCCCTTTCAACCCGCAGCCATCGGCAAGCAAAAACCTCCACACATCTGTTCACGCAAAACATGTGCACGTGTATGTAGTCAACACACACGCACACACACACACACACACACACACACACTGCTTGGACTGGCGCGAAGCGTTGGGGCGACATCTTGCATCGAGCAGTCGCTGACTTTAGGAGCGCGCGCGCACATACACGATATAGCGCACTCGTGGAAATGGGGGACAAAAAATTTCATTTATGTGTATAGATATCTTTATCTAGGTGGCACATTACAGAGCAGCCGATTAAAGTTTTTGAAGTAAAAACTTCTATGTGAAGGTTTGGATAGGGAGTAAATAAATTCATGTAAGTCGTCATCGACATTGTCACGTGACGTGTTAAAGATAACACTATATCTGTTCCTATCAAGGGCGCCCATATGATAATTTGTAGGGGGGGGCCAGACTTAGGGGTATGAAGTATTTTTAATATTTTGGAAGACAACTGCGGCTTGTTACTAGCCATAAAATAGTTCCAGTTCTGACCCTATTAAAATTTTTTGTCCTGTTACTAAAATACTAGACTACAGTACTCATTCGCCATAAAAAATCTATATTGGCTTTTTTATTAATTAATTATTAACTATTTAATTGAAACAAATGAATTTTTAGCAACAAAAATGCAGGAATACAGTCCTTATACTTTTACAGCGTCTCGGGTACACGGATATCAAGAATACAGTCCTTCAACTAATTGCTCTCTTTACCCATAAATAAATGTCGCGTACAAATTAAATTAAAATAATTATAAAGTTTAAAAAATGTTGGTCAAAAGATTCAACTTTGGGAGAGAAGCGATTTAAATATGTTATCACAGTCAGAAAACAGTTGTTTTTAAATGTAAGACCTGAACTACGCTTATAATTATAGTCAAAAATTGTTTCACAATTAAATGTATATTACTATGTTTCGATATGAATCATAATTGCTTATCATTTAGAATTAGCACAGATGGATTCAGTAGTCGAGGACTATAAGTTTATTTAGTGATAGAAAAGCGCAGAAAAAATTAGTTTATTATTTAACTAGACAATTTAACCAAACAGTATTTAGAGGTTAAGGAATTAAGTGACACCAAAACCAATGAAAATAATCGAAAATTTCTAAATGCTGACATAACTCATATATCAGCTTTCCACAGAAGAGTTTAGTTCGGCGCAATTAATCCACACAAAACAACTGGACACTATGTCGACGCATATTTTAAGAATATAAGAAGATCCACGTCGCAGTATAATTTTTTTTTTCGTGTCGTGTGGTGCGGGCCCCCATTTGTGGTGCGGGCCCATAGGCTACAGCCTAGATAGCCTGCGCGTAAATACGGCCCTGATAAACCCTTAAATAACATGTTCAGTACTTAACTTCAGAATTAAGAGTACATTAGAACCTCGATTTTACGGAGCCCGGACTCAACGAAGCCGCGATTTTACGAATACATTTTTCAGGAACCATCTAAAATTCGGAAAATTTGACACCAAAATATATTTAATAAAAAATTAAAAAAACACAATGAAAACATATAAAAATATTAATTTTAATGCACAGCGTATTCATATTTTTAAGCTAATACTACATCCATTTACCGTTAGTGAATATTGTATACGTTATTGCGTCATCAAACTCAAAATCGAAAAGAAAAAAATGGACTAGGTACACTATTTGTCGCAAAGTTCGAAATTTCTTCGATTGAAAAATTATGTCAAGGCTGTAAAAATATTAATTTTACCGCAAATGAACTATACTCAACATTCCTTACCCATTCCAACATTTCCAGCTCGTGAGCATAGCAACTGAGCTTCAAACCTTGTGAAGCGTGAGAGAAAGAAACGATATTGAGTACCTAGCTACTTCCTCTCCTTTCCGCTAATATCCAGCAACCCATGCCATTAGGCATTATCTTGACATGTGTCGCATTCATTACCTTCGCTGCATCGGTTTCCCAGTAAAAAACGCTCAAAAATGGTATAAGTGACGCAGCAAGTAGACGTGACGAGCGGGTTTTTAACTAAGCTTTTTTTAACTTACTATACAAACAAATAATTCCCTATGGCTATCACAAATTCAAGGGCTTCTCGCACTAAAATGTACTGTGTTTTTAATGGATGTCTGTCGTTACAGAGCAGCGTTTTTCTTCACCAAATAAGCCTATGATTAGAGACCGTAAATATTCGTGGATTCCTTTCAAGACAGGCTGGAATCCAAACTCGTTTAGCTTAATGCTGCGTCAGTGATTGGACCGCAATTTACCTGAAGGACTCTGAGCCAATGGCAAACACTCAACAAAAGAAGTATCGAATCATAATAATCGCAATAAACAGGTGTCCCGAGTCGGTAGCCAATAGCCAGGTGATATTTGCCCGAGTACATAGAGAATCGTGGAGTATATCCTAGTGGTCATTGAAACCGCGAATTTTTCCAATCCCTACCTATGATCACTTTTATGAAACAATACAGGTGTACACTGAACTGTGTGCTTGTTCTCCTCGATTATGTTACTAAAAGTGCGTTCATTAATATTTTTCAAGCCGATCTGTTAAAGATTAACTGATAAATATGATAAGGTGAAGTCCATAAAAATGCAAGGCAGGGAATTCTTCCAGCTCATCAACCCTACCCTGGATAGTCTCGTCTGTGTTCAGTCGTCTCTGGCAAGGAGTGGACAAGTTTGCAAACTCAAATATAAATTTATTTTAGTAGCACGCGTCTTACGAAAAGGAAAGATATCCAAGAAAGGCATGTCGGACAACCTACTGTCACCACACAAAAGTTAACATGATGCAATGCGTGGTGCAACTGTGTTTAGTCGCTGTGATGTCACTTTTATATCACTCGTGCAATGAGGCAAGTTGTGGAATGCTAAAAAAAATAAGGGGAACGCAGGGGAGGGTAGAGGGCAGACGGCAGTCATTGTTTTTACTATTTTATATTATATATATATTCCGTTCAATAAATTATAACATGTATCTTCACGGGGTGGGGTGTTTAAAATTTTATGAAGATAACGATTTTACGAATGCAATCCAAGCGACCGTGAGCGTACGTAAAATCGAGATTCCAGTGTAAATTGCTTCCGAGTCTACTGAAGGTAGCGGAATCCTTATCCCTTTAAACACTTTTGAAGGGGAAAAAGTGGTTTTCCTCTAAATTCAAAATTCCAACATAAATTTTACGTTGTAGACTTTTCTGAACAATAATTCTTATTTGAGTAACTTTAAAGGTGTTAGCTTACCTTAAAAATTGTGAATATTCTGAGCGGATGTGACGAATGAGGAAAACTAAGAAACACTACATAATAACAATGGTTTTTATCTTTACACTTTTCACTGATTTATTTACACTTAAGTTATCTTTACTGACTGAATACACTAAACTAAATCTAGACCAGATGCATAAAACTGTAGACCTAAAGACTATTGAAAAATCTCTGTTTTGAGATGTTATTTGTGAAAATACACATTATTATGACGAAAAAGTAGCAAAACATTTTGCCGTCTACAAGTACATGTCAACTGTCGCGTCGTCTAACTCTGACTTGTCTAAATCTGTTGCGTTGTGTTATCGAGTGAGCTTCGGCAGGATTACGAAGGGGAATGACTCGCCACGGGCGTTGCGCTTGAACAGCGTTTTCTCCCTGTTCACAACACCTTATATCGCAGCAGCAGAAACTAATGCTTCAACTAACATAAAAAATGAAGTAGACATGTAAAAAACGATATACAATAATATCTTCGTGTTGAACCACTTCTACATAATACCGAATTTATATAATTTTCTTTAAAGTAAAACACCTGACTACACTATATTTTTTTTCCTTCCCTGAAAGCTAGGGGGGGGCCACGGCCCCCCCCTGCCCCCGGGTATGGGCGCCCTTGGTTCCTATTAGTATAACTTATTGCACTTTTAAATCTTAAGTATACGATTACTGTGCATTAAAAAGAGAGTATAAAATATATGAATATTCTCATATATATACATATATACATATATAGTTTGAATAACGAATAAAACTGAGTCTTTGTAGCAATATAACCTAAAAATTAAGAACATCATTATTTATGTTTTTAATACCTACAATTACTACGCAATGCGTAATTTATAGTAATTTAGGAGTTATTTTACTAACGCGATAAAACAAATTTGTTGTGTGATAATATTTTTTCGTAAAAATTGCGAAAAAGGTTTTCACTTCTGTCGGCAGTACTCATGACTGCTTTGAAATTTTTTTTTGTAGAAAATTAGTCTCGGGGAAAATAGATTTATCTGAACTCCTTCCAAACAAGGCGAGCGATCTAGCTTCACCTAACCGCCGCACACGGCGCTAGTGGAACGACCCAGAGTTCAACACACACTTAGCATTGTGTTTCCATCCTCGCGCACTCGAGTCTGCGACACAGAACAAGGATGGAAATATACAAGTGCGAAGACTCTTACAGTGGAAACTGAAATGATGTTTCACACGACATGTGCCGCTTGGCTTCTGGGTTGCAGCCGTTGTCATTGGCGGATTATTCACCGACGTTTCGGTCGACATTGCAGTCGTCATCATCAGGGGGCAGTTACCCAGTAGGTAACTTACTTAGTAGGTTAACTGCTCCCTGATGATGGCGACCTGCAATGTCGACCGAAACGTCGGTGAATTATCCGCCCAAGGACACGGCTACAGCCCAGAAGCCAAGCTACTTCAGACAACGGCCGTGAAAGCCTGCGCACATTATGTAGCGCTATAATTTTATAATAAATGTTTTCGCTCGTTTGCTCGTAGCACATGCTCTTATGGAATGCCTCGTTATTTACAGTGACGGACAGTTACAAATGGTTTCTACTGTCAGGATCACTACAAATAGTAAAATATATTAAAACTTATTATATTACAATTTGGTATGCGATATTTTTAATGATAATGAGCCGTGTAGTATTAATCTAGCAACAGTATACGCTATTTGCTCTGTACTGCAATATAAGCGTAAGACAGACTATATATATTATGATTCACTGGAAACCTTACAAGTCATGCGATACGTGCAGATCACGTGTTTACAGTTTTAGGCGGCAACGTTGATTCGGGGTTTGAAAAGTTGTAGCTTGCGCAGATTACAAAGCTATTGTCTGGGCGGCTCCTGGGAAACACTCCTATGCCTCTCTCTCTTTCTCTCTCTCTCTCTCTCTCTCTCTCTCTCTCTCTCTATCTATTTATCCATCTAATCGAACCCGACTACCAGGATTTCGCGCGTCGCATTTACTGTTTATTTTCCTTGTTTAACTTGTTTTCTGTGAGAAAAAATTGGGACAATGATGAGAAAAAAAGGGAGTATTGAATAGTTATTTAAATGAAATTCCACGTGCTGGTCAATTTCAATTAAGTATTCAAGATTTCTTACTGCAAAAAAAAAAACCCTGTTTTATGTAATGACACTACTGGAATTCGAACATCAGAATTTATAAAACTAACCCCAGTTTACTTTATTGCGAACTTCTTAAGACAAACCATCAAAAACATTCACCGAAATTTAAATTAAATGTTGGATTAGAAACAATGTTTTAAATAATTTATTCTTAAAAATTTCCGGAGGCATTCTAATTCATTCCACTCCAAAATACAGCATGTCAAAAAATCCCAGTTATAAATTTTAATAGTATCAGCTGTAAGTGTTTAAGAATGTTGGTTCGAGGTAACGATTAAAGAGTAACTCAAACCGTTTTATATTAGCGCATGCACGAGTACTGCTTCGTTGTTTTCTCGCTTGCAGCGCCGTCTACGCTAAATGGTGACTCCTGAGCGTAAAGCGTTTTGTGTTCTGCAATTTTCTATGATTCTATCTGGAATCTGTTTGTACGAGAGTGGTTGACGTCAACGTTTCTGACCTTTGAATTGGTCGTAATGGTCGAGACGACAGAGCTCTTTTTCGCTGGCCTCCACGTTCACCTGACATAAAGCCATGCGATTTTTTTTCCTCTGAGGCTTTATAAATGATCGTGTCTACGTTCTGCCACTACCTAATGATTTGCCAGGAGTTGATACACAGAATTGAAGAGACCATTGCTTCCATTACTCCGGACATGTTAACCAAAGTGTAGGAAGAATTAATTGTACTTTAGGTTAGATGTGTGACGTATACCTAAACGTTAACATATTGAACAACTGTAAGAAAAACATTGTTTAGTTTATCTTCAATTTTATGTATGATTTGTTGTAAATAGTAAAAAAAATTACACTGCTATTATATACCATTGAAAATGGTACATTCTTTTATAGACAACCTGTATTTGGGGCCCCGTAGAACAAAATTGCTCAAAGTAAAGTCAAGGGCCCCCACTGACGATTGTTTAACGGGGCCTAGGTTTCCCTGCGCTCGCTACAGGAGACAGCCACGGCCGTGGACACCCCTGCCAAGTCACAACGGTGCGTGGGACTGGCGTAGCGGCGACCACACGTCTCGGTTACGCGGTCAGCAACACACTGGCTCTGGCCATAGAGCAGTGATGGGATAGACGCTCGCTACAGGAGACAGCCACGGCCGTGGACACCCCTGCCGAGTCACGACGGTGCGTGGGACTGGCGTAGCGGCGACCACACGTCTCGGTTACGCGGTCAGCAACACGCCGCTCTTCTCGCCATAGAGCAGTGATCGGATAGACGCTCGCTACAGGAGACAGCCACGGCCGTGGACACCCCTGCCGAGTCGCGACGGTGCGTGGGACTGGCGTAGCGGCGACCACACGTCTCGGTTACGCGGTCAGCAACACGCCGCTCTTCTCGCCATAGAGCAGTGATCGGATAGACGCTCGCTACAGGAGACAGCCACGGCCGTGGAGACCCCAGCCGAGTCGCGACGGGGCGTGGGACTGGCGTAGCGGCGACCACACGTCTCGGTTACGCGGTCAGCAACACGCCGCTCTTCTCGCCATAGAGCAGTGATCGGATAGACGCTCGCTACAGGAGACAGCCACGGCCGTGGACACCCCTGCCGAGTCGCGACGGGGCGTGGGACTGGCGTAGCGGCGACCACACGTCTCGGTTACGCGGTCAGCAACACGCCGCTCTTCTCGCCATAGAGCAGTGAACGGATAGACGCTCGCTACAGGAGACAGCCACGGCCGTGGACACCCCTGCCGAGTCTCGACGGTGCGTGGGACTGGCGTAGCGGCGACCACACGTCTCGGTTACGCGGTCAGCAACACGCCGCTCTTCTCGCCATAGAGCAGTGATCGGATAGACGCTCGCTACAGGAGACAGCCACGGCCGTGGACACCCCTGCCGAGTCGCGACGGGGCGTGGGACTGGGGTCGCGGCGACCACACGTCTCGGTTACGCGGTCAGCAACACACTGGCTCTGGCCATAGAGCAGTGATGGGATAGACGCTCGCTGTACGAGACAGCCACGGCCGTGGACACCCCTGCCGAGTCGCGACGGTGCGTGGGACTGGGGTCGCGGCTACCACACGTCTCGGTTACGCGGTCAGCATCACACTGGCTCTGGCCATAGAGCAGTGATGGGATAGACGCTCGCTGCACGTGACAGCCACGGCCGTGGACACCCCTGCCGAGTCGCGACGGGGCGTGGGACTGGGGTCGCGGCGACCACACGTCTCGGTTACGCGGTCAGCAACACGTCCCCTTCTCGCCATAGAGCAGTGATCGGATAGACGCTCGCTACAGGAGACAGCCACGGCCGTGGACAACCCTGCCGAGTCGCGACGGGGCGTGGGACTGGCGTAGCGGCGACCACACGTCTCGGTTACGCGGTCAGCAACACGCCGCTCTTCTCGCCATAGAGCAGTGATCGGATAGACGCTCGCTACAGGAGACAGCCACGGCCGTGGACACCCCTGCCGAGTCGCGACGGGGCGTGGGACTGGCGTAGCGGCGACCACACGTCTCGGTTACGCGGTCAGCAACACGCCGCTCTTCTCGCCATAGAGCAGTGATTGGATAGACGCTCGCTACAGGAGACAGCCACGGCCGTGGACACCCCTGCCGAGTCGCGACGGGGCGTGGGACTGGCGTAGCGGCGACCACACGTCTCGGTTACGCGGTCAGCAACACGCCGCTCTTCTCGCCATAGAGCAGTGATGGGATAGACGCTCGCTACAGGAGACAGCCACGGCCGTGGACAGCCCTGCCGAGTCGCGACGGGGCGTGGGACTGGCGTAGCGGCGACCACACGTCTCAATTACGCGGTCAGCAACACGCCGCTCTTCTCGCCATAGAGCAGTGATCGGATAGACGCTCGCTACAGGAGACAGCCACGGCCGTGGACACCCCAGCCGAGTCGCGACGGGGCATGGGACTGGCGTAGCGGCGACCACACGGCTCGGTTACGCGGTCAGCAACACGCCGCTCTTCTCGCCATAGAGCAGTGATCGGATAGACGCTCGCTACAGGAGACAACCACGGCCGTGGACACCCCTGCCGAGTCGCGACGGGGCGTGGGACTGGCGTAGCGGCGACCACACGTCTCGGTTACGCGGTCAGCAACACGCCGCTCTTCTCGCCATAGAGCAGTGATCGGATAGACGCTCGCTACAGGAGACAGCCACGGCCGTGGACACCCCTGCCGAGTCGCGACGGGGCGTGGGACTGGCGTAGCGGCGACCACACGGCTCGGTTACGCGGTCAGCAACACGCCGCTCTTCTCGCCATAGAGCAGTGATCGGATAGACGCTCGCTACAGGAGACAACCACGCCGTGGACACCCCTGCCGAGTCGCGACGGGGCATGGGACTGGCGTAGCGGCGACCACACGGCTCGGTTACGCGGTCAGCAACACGCCGCTCTTCTCGCCATAGAGCAGTGATCGGATAGACGCTCGCTACAGGAGACAACCACGGCCGTGGACACCCCTGCCGAGTCGCGACGGGGCGTGGGACTGGCGTAGCGGCGACCACACGGCTCGGTTACGCGGTCAGCAACACGCCGCTCTTCTCGCCATAGAGCAGTGATCGGATAGACGCTCGCTACATGTGACAGCCACGGCCGTGGACACCCCTGCCGTGTCTCGACGGTGCGTGGGACTGGCGTAGCGGCGACCACACGTCACGGTTACGCGGTCAGCAACACGCCGCTCTTCTCGCCATAGAGCAGTGATCGGATAGACGCTCGCTACAGGAGACAGCCACGGCCGTGGACACCCCTGCTGAGTCGCGACGGGGCGTGGGTCTGGCGTAGCGGCGACCACACGTCTCGGTTACGCGGTCAGCAACACGCCGCTCTTCTCGCCATAGAGCAGTGATCGGATAGACGCTCGCTACAGGAGACAGCCACGGCCGTGGACACCCCTGCCGAGTCGCGACGGGGCGTGGGACTGGGGTCGCGGCGACCACACGTCTCGGTTACGCGGTCAGCAACACGCCGCTCTTCTCCCCATAGAGCAGTGATCGGATAGACGCTCGCTACAGGAGACAGCCACGGCCGTGGACACCCCTGCCGAGTCGCGACGGGGCGTGGGACTGGGGTCGCGGCGACCACACGTCTCGGTTACGCGGTCAGCAACACACTGGCTCTGGCCATAGAGCAGTGATGGGATAGACGCTCGCTGTACGAGACAGCCACGGCCGTGGACACCCCTGCCGAGTCGCGACGGTGCGTGGGACTGGGGTCGCGGCTACCACACGTCTCGGTTACGCGGTCAGCAACACACTGGCTCTGGCCATAGAGCAGTGATGGGATAGACGCTCGCTGCACGAGACAGCCACGGCCGTGGACACCCCTGCCGAGTCGCGACGGTGCGTGGGACTGGGGTCGCGGCTACCACACGTCTCGGTTACGCGGTCAGCAACACACTGGCTCTGGCCATAGAGCAGTGATGGGATAGACGCTCGCTGCACGAGACAGCCACGGCCGTGGACACCCCTGCCGAGTCGCGACGGTGCGTGGGACTGGGGTCGCGGCGACCACACGTCTCGGTTACGCGGTCAGCAACACGTCCCCTTCTCGCCATAGAGCAGTGATCGGATAGACGCTCGCTACAGGAGACAGCCACGGCCGTGGACACCCCTGCCGAGTCGCGACGGGGCGTGGGACTGGGGTCGCGGCGACCACACGTCTCGGTTACGCGGTCAGCAACACGCCGCTCTTCTCGCCATAGAGCAGTGATCGGAAGGACGCTCGCTACAGGAGATAGCCACGGCCGTGGACACCCCTGCCGAGTCGCGAGGGGCGTGGGACTGGCGTAGCGGCGACCACACGTCTCGGTTACGCGGTCAGCAACACGCCGCTCTTCTCGCCATAGAGCAGTGAACGGATAGACGCTCGCTACAGGAGACAGCCACGGCCGTGGACACCCCTGCCGAGTCTCGACGGTGCGTGGGACTGGCGTAGCGGCGACCACACGTCTCGGTTTCGCGGTCAGCAACACGCCGCTCTTCTCGCCATAGAGCAGTGATCGGATAGACGCTCGCTACAGGAGACAGCCACGGCCGTGGACACCCCTGCCGAGTCGCGACGGGGCGTGGGTCTGGCGTAGCGGCGACCACACGTCTCGGTTACGCGGTCAGCAACACACTGGCTCTGGCCATAGAGCAGTGATGGGATAGACGCTCGCTGTACGAGACAGCCACGGCCGTGGACACCCCTGCCGAGTCGCGACGGTGCGTGGGACTGGGGTCGCGGCTACCACACGTCTCGGTTACGCGGTCAGCATCACACTGGCTCTGGCCATAGAGCAGTGATGGGATAGACGCTCGCTGTACGAGACAGCCACGGCCGTGGACACCCCTGCCGAGTCGCGACGGTGCGTGGGACTGGGGTCGCGGCTACCACACGTCTCGGTTACGCGGTCAGCAACACACTGGCTCTGGCCATAGAGCAGTGATGGGATAGACGCTCGCTGTACGAGACAGCCACGGCCGTGGACACCCCTGCCGAGTCGCGACGGTGCGTGGGACTGGGGTCGCGGCTACCACACGTCTCGGTTACGCGGTCAGCATCACACTGGCTCTGGCCATAGAGCAGTGATGGGATAGACGCTCGCTGCACGTGACAGCCACGGCCGTGGACACCCCTGCCGAGTCGCGACGGGGCGTGGGACTGGCGTAGCGGCGACCACACGTCTCGGTTACGCGGTCAGCAACACGCCGCTCTTCTCGCCATAGAGCAGTGATCGGATAGACGCTCGCTACAGGAGACAGCCACGGCTGTGGACACCCCTGCCGAGTCGCGACAGGGCGTGGGTCTGGCGTAGCGGCGACCACACGTCTAAGTTACGCGGTCAGCAACACACTGGCTCTGGCCATAGAGCAGTGATGGGATAGACGCTCGCTGCACACCAGAGCCACAGTCGTTGACACCCCTGCCGAGTAGAGACGGTGCGTGGGTCTGGCGTAGCGGCGACCAAACGTAGCGGTTACGCGGTCAGCAACACACTGGCTCTGGCCATAGAGCAGTGATGGGATAGACGCTCGCTGCACGAGACAGCTACGGCCGTGGACACCCCTGCCGAGTCGCGACGGTGCGTGTGAAGGGGTCGCGGCTACCACACGTCTCGGTTACGCAGTCAGCAACACACTGGCTCTGGCCATAGAGCAGTGATGGGATAGACGCTCGCTGCACACCAGAGCCACAGTCGTTGACACCCCAGCCGAGTACAGACGGTGCGTGGGTCTGGCGTAGCGGCGACCAAACGTAGCGGTTACGCGGTCAGCAACACACTGGCTCTGGCCATAGAGCAGTGATGGGATAGACGCTCGCTGCACGAGACAGCCAAGGCCGTGGACACCCCTGCCGAGTCGCGACGGTGCGTGGGACTGGCGTAGCGGCGACCACACGTCTCGGTTACGCGGTCAGCAACACACTAGCTCTGGGCATAGAGCAGTGATGGGATAGACGCTCGCTACAGGAGACAGCCACGGCCGTGGACACCCCTGCCGAGTCGCGACGGTGCGTGGGACTGGGGTCGCGGCGACCACACGTCTCGGTTACGCGGTCAGCAACACACTGTATCTGGCCATAGAGCAGTGATGGGATAGACGCTCGCTGCACGAGACAGCCACGACCGTGGACACCCCTGCCGAGTCGCGACGGTGCGTGGGACTGGGGTCGCGGCGACCACACGTCTCGGTTACGCGGTCAGCAACACACTGTATCTGGCCATAGAGCAGTGATGGGATAGACGCTCGCTGCACGAGACAGCCACGACCGTGGACACCCCTGCAGAGTCGCGACGGTGCTTGGGACTGGGGTCGCGGCGACCACACGTCTCGGTTACGCGGTCAGCAACACACTGGCTCTGGCCATAGAGCAGTGATGGGATAGACGCTCGCTGCACGAGGCAGCCACGACCGTGGACACCCCTGCAGAGTCGCGACGGTGCGTGGGACTGGGGTCGCGGCGACCACACGTCTCGGTTACGCGGTCAGCAACACACTGTATCTGGCCATAGAGCAGTGATGGGATAGAAGCGCGAACTGACATCTAGGTAATTAAGTATAAGAATGAAGCTTATGAGTAGTATGTCGGCAGTTACAAGGCGAGACAGGTCCAGGAATGAGATTGCACAAGCAAGAACAGGAGTACAGGACAGAATGAGATCACCGACAAAGCAAGAATGAGATTGTGTGTTAGTGTCCAGATAATGGGAAAGAGAGTCTGGCTAGGAAAATTGTGGAATTTTAAGTACACAGGAAGAAGTGATCAAGGAGTGTGTGGGTTAGAGCAGATGGTTAAAGCAGTGTAGGAGAGGTGATTAAAGGATGAGGATTGGTGGAGTGACAAAGGAAGATGTAGGCATTTTACTTTGCTGACCCGGCCACACGCTGGAAGCAGTTGATGATGATGATGATGATGATGATGATGATGATGATGATGATAATCAAGTCTCGTCAATGCCGGAGTCAATGCAGACAAAGAGGGGTGGTGAGATGAGAGTGAAAAAGTGACGGAATGCACGGCAGAAGGAAACCGGAAGCACCCCGATAACAACCCACCGTAAGAAAAAAAAAACCTGATTCGACCCCCCTGCTAAGATGAAAAGCGAGTTATCCAGGTTCAGTTTGTAACTGCTCCCTGATGATGGCGACCGCAATGTCGTCCGAAACGTCGGAGATATCTTTACCTTTCGACGCGGTCACAACCCAGAAACCAAGCAACTCTTTCTTGTAACTGGCTAGGCAGTAATTTTCTGTTTAAAAAATTTTTTGAGAATGCGCTGACGGCGGATGGATATTCCGGTTTCCGAATTTTGTTTCTACGATGTATTTTTAGGAGAGTGAAAGAGACTGAAACAAGCCTCACTGAATCATACCGACAAGTAATATTTATTTGAAGAATTTAACCGTAACTGATCCAGGAATCTCCTCCATCCACGCTAATCTGCATTTAAAAATGTTCAGAAAACACTTACGAAACTATTTGTTATGCAAAAGACAGCAATGAATTGAATACCAACTTATAAGTCGGATGTTGTATATATGTATACCAAGGTTATTTTGTATGTATACGATGTTACTACTGGCTAGCTGTAGGAAAGGTTTTGATGGAGATTAAAAACTGACGAAAACTAGCTTCTACTTCGCAGCTTAGGTTCCCCCCCTTCCTTCTTTGCGACAGAGAGGGAAGTGACGGAAATTCTCTGTCGTAAAGAAGGGAGGGGGGAACCTAAGCTGCGCAGTAGAAGCTAGTTTTAGACAGTTTTAAATCTCCGTCAAAACGTTTCCTACAGCAAGCCAGAAGTATAATGTTGTCAGTATTGGATGTATGAAACCTATGTTTTATTTTTTTATGTGACTATGTTAGCCTCTGTGCTATTAACAACAACAATAAATAAAATTTTAGGTATCAAGTTCATGCGTTCTCTCAGATGCAACTGGCGAAAGACGAACTCTAGCCGCGAGCAGCGAACACATACCCTCCGATCATTCTACCGTCTATCACACACGCGCGGTTGATAAGAGGTATCAGTTGTCTCAAGCAGCTCGTGAGACATCAGATGCTCTCTCCAGACGCACCTGGGCAGGATATGTGACCGCATGGAAGGTGATACAGGTGTGAGCCAGTGGGAATCCACGACCGTGTGATCTTCTCAATTTTCCACACGTAGTGCCACTGGGCATGTCAGCATAAAGAAGAAAAAAATTGGTGGTCTGTAAAGTCGTTTTACGGACGATAGTTTAACGTGACAACGTCATAACAAAACATTGATGAAATGATTAAATACTTTTATGAATAAAATTAAATCATATTTATTGAATTATCACTATTTTGTATGGATACAAAGGAGTGAAATGAAATCTACAATTTAATTGATAAATTTACTTTTATTTGCACCAATTAATTCAAATAAGTTTATTACTTTAACGGAAAAGTAGGAAACGAATTGAGTGTTTCAAGTTTAATGTGCCTCGAAAAAGCCAAATCGATGGTTGTTCCAATCGAGTAGAAGAGAGATAGATGCGGCGCAAGCGTACAATGAGCGTAACGCGACAATGTGCGTAACAGGACAATGAGTCATCCTTTTTCGTGCGTGTAGCCGGCGTTCATAGATTTATTAGACGTCACGTCAAAAAAAAATTATTGTATAAATGCAAAAAAATTTGCGACTAACAACCGCAGTGAATAAAATATTACAACCGGTCCTATTTTTGCAGCGACGCGACTATCATGCGTCCAAAATGAGCCGCAGGCAGGCGCGGAAACGCGCCCACTTGCGATAGTTCAGTCGCAGTCCTGAAGCAATCTTGCAGTCTGATGATGGCGACTGCAACGCCGACCGAAACTTTGGCGATACCTTCGCCTTCGAAACCAAATTCATAGATTATTACAGGATAAATTCATCTCAGTTCGACAGCATTCCTTTGGAATCATATCCCTGGTTTTGCCCTGCATATCCTGCATATCCTTCCATCGATTTATTCCATGAACGTTAATATTTTCGTAAATTTTTAATTAACTTTCCCGTTAACTTGACAATGCAAAGCACAATACTGAGAGAAATTAAACTTCATAAAATAGCAAACGCAGAAGTATGTGTTCTGATTTGAAAATGGTTAACAAAATATAAGCACTTTGTAGCAAAACAATTATATTTAACAATAGGTATGTGTTTGCACACAATTCGATTTGTTTCGATTTCTATTATATTTTCTGGTGGTTTATTCGATGGTTTCTGATAAGTTTAAGGATCGAGTCGCGACCAACCGTTTGAGAACCGCTGATGTCGCAGATAAGAAGCAAGAAATGGGAGTCTGTTGTTCCGCGCTACTAGTCTACGCCACGCGCGTTCTATGGCGCGGGGCTACCCCCTCCCCGCGCGGAGCGGGAGGGAGTGGAGGGGGAAGACAGGCAGCGCCGCGGCGGCCGGCGTGGGCGACACGCGAGCTCTCTACGCCGCGCGCGCTCTATGGCGCGGGGCTGCCCCCTCCCCTAGCGGAGCGGGAGGGAGAGAGGGAGAGGAGGGGGAAGACAGGCAGCGCCGCGGCGGCCGGCGGGGGCAACACGCGAGCTCTCTACGGCGCGCGCGTTCTATGGCGCGGGGCTACCCCCTCCCCGCGCGGAGCGGGAGGGAGTGGAGGGGGAAGACAGGCAGCGCCGCGGCGGCCGGCGGGGGCGACACGCGAGCTCTCTACGGCGCGCGCGCTCTATGGCGCGGGGCTGCCCCCTCCCCTCGCGGAGCGGGAGGGAGAGAGGGAGAGGAGGGGGAAGACAGGCAGCGCCGCGGCGGCCGGCGGGGGCAACACGCGAGCTCTCTACGGCGCGCGCGCTCTATGGCGCGGGGCTGCCCCCTCCCCTCGCGGAGCGGGTGGGAGAGAGGGAGAGGAGGGGGAAGACAGGCAGCGCCGCGGCGGCCGGCGGGGGCAACACGCGAGCTCTCTACGGCGCGCGCGCTCTATGGCGCGGGGCTGCCCCCTCCCCTCGCGGAGCGGGAGGGAGTGGAGGGGGAAGACAGGCAGCGCCGCGGCGGCCGGCGGGGGCAACACGCGAGCTCTCTACGGCGCGCGCGCTCTATGGCGCGGGGCTGCCCCCTCCCCTGGTGGAGCGGGAGGGAGTGGAGGGGGAAGACGGGCAGCGCCGCCGGCCGCCAGTGCTGCGCGCGGGCTCGAGGCGGGCGGAGCTGGCGGCGCGCGCAGACATGTGAGAGGATGCCCGCGGCGGTCGCCGTCGTGCTGTGGGCGCTGCTGCCGCCGCTCCTAGGCGCGCGCGCCCAGGCGGGCGGGACGCTGTGCGACGCGGCGCCGTGCCGCTGCGACAGCACCACGCTGCAGTTCGGCCGCGTCACGTGCTCCTGCGCCGGCACCTCTGCGCAGGTACCACCATCCCCCACGCGGGAAGCCTAAGATGCACATGAAGTTCTGCCATTCCCGATTACACCCGAACAATTCACCTTCGGCCAACCTCGGGTTTATTTATATATATTTCTCTGTTTATTTTAATGTAGTTCACCTAACCGACCACTTTTAATATTTGAATTAATTTTTCCTGCGCAAAAATAAAACAAATCCAGAAGTTGGCCGAAGGTGAATTGTTCGGGTGTAATCTCGGGAATGGCAGAACTTCATGTGCATCTCAGGTCGCCCATCACCACGCTCCATCACCGTGTGCAACCGCGATGCTAGGATATATGACCGTCCACCATTTTAGGTTTTTGCGCGGAAAGGCCAGATAAGCCACGTGCCTCCCCTAATCGCAAACTGGTAACTGGGTAGAATGGCTCTTTCTGCCGCGGTATTTATTTATTTATTTATTTCGTGTCGCTGGAACCCATTTCAAAGTATGAAACATGTCAATATTACACATAATATATAAAAAACAATAAATAAGATACATTCAAAAATATAAACTTGTTACCGTGAGTTAAAATTTTACCATGCCGCACACAGATTTAGGTTATGTTTCATAAGGTATGTAGATAATTTTTTTCGTAGAATCAATTTACCATTTTTTTTACCTTGGATACTTAGCGTAAACTATTTAAAAGTACTCAAAGGCTCGAACGTTAGTTCAACGTTTTGTTAGCTTTGATTTCGACCGTCACAAATATATTCATGAAAACGTCGGAATGTTTGCAATGTTATTGCGATTATTTTCTGAACGCCATTTTCCCCATTAGTGACTAAATCATTTGAAAGTGTGATATAAAAATGAATTACGATCGTAAGTTGAATACAGTAATAAAATTCCAACAAGACTTCATTATTTGTTCGTATTGTGATATTTTTGTAGTGTACGGGATCTTTTGGCGTACTTAATTAAAACAGCTAGCACAATGTTCCACGGGATCAGTTATAAATGATAATGCCATCAAGATCATGGGATAAACACTGATATGTAGGGGCATGCAGATTTCGCGAAGATATTTCAAGACTAGAAGAAAGTTAAAACACTTTAGCATAGTCTGTGTTACGTGATTGGGTGAGTTTCTTCCAGGTACATATCGATTGTAACAACACCAATCACAGTGATTCAGCGCGGAAGTAAACTTCCTGAATGCCTCGGTCAAACAAGGCAACGACTTCTCTCGCAGACGGCCGCCAATCACAAGGAAGAAACCACAGACGCGAGTTTACCTTGTTCCAGTCTAATAAGTTTTCAGATCTTTTCGCGAAAAATGCCTGCCCCTAATGATACGTGATGCGTAGATACCTGCAAAATTCGCGGTTTCGATGGCCATCAGGATAGACTGCACATACCCCTGTACACTCGGGCAAATAACGCAAGTTCATTGGCTGCCGACTTGTAAGTCTTCTCGGCTGGTTTGTCTGTGATTCTATCCTTCTTTGGTCGACGGTTTATAACTGGTTGAGATTCGTCCAGATGAACAGTAAGGCAATAACAAAATTATCTAAGCGGTATATGTGTTTGAATTCTAGCCTATCACCGAATGAATCCGCGAATTTTGCATGTCTAGTGATGCGGAACAATTAACGTCCATTTTACTGACACCTACGGGCTGTCATCCATCGTTGCATCGTACACGACGAGGTTACACGTTTGAATCAACAAATAAATTTCAAATATAACGAGGGGGGGGGAAAAAAAATCGAATGCGATAGAATATATACCGAATTTTGTTTTAGTACAGATGTCACGACTTCTCGCATCTCCGGCGCTTTACTTAAGATCCTTATCTTTGTTTACCGCCGCCACATTTGTCAAGTGTCGAAAGAAGAGCGACGTAGCAGATATATTCCGACCTTGCGGACGGCATTTCTCAACGTTCCCCTCCCAATATGCGCCCTTGAAGGGTAGTGTGGGAGTATCTTCCAGTTATATTTCAAAACATTCCAGAGCTTTTTTGACGTGACAACGTCTAATAAATCGATGAACGCCGGCTGCACGCACGAAAAAGTGTCCCGTTACGCACATTGTTCCGTTACGCTGTGTCCCGTTACGCTCATTGTACGCTCGCGCCACATCTACCTCTCTTCCACTCGACTTTTTATAAAGTGAAGTGAAAAGTTAATGTGGTTTTCATTGCTTATTACAACAACAATTTCGGCAATAAAGGTTAATTATTCTTGCATTTTAAAAATCTGATTACTAGTATAATTTCAAGTATTTATTCTTTTATTATTAAAATAAAAATGATTCAATTTTATTCATAAAAGTATGCAATCATTTTATCAATGTTTTGTTATGACGTCACGTTAAACTATCGTCCGTAAACCGACTTTACAGACAACAAATTTTTTAATATAGAACTGCTAGCGATCACTCCCTGTTGTTATGATCAGCGGCTGGGGCCACCAACCCAGCATAGTCACCGCCTCAGCCCCGTACCTCACTCAGCTGACCAGACAGTTGGCTGTGTCCTGAGCCCTGAGACCTTATCAGCACCGCTGGGAGCGACGTAACAGCGCGATCAAACTATGACTCCACGCTGTTCCGTCACCACGCCGGAGCTCGCTAACCAGGCGACGACCAAGGCGTGAATTGAGCACGCGATAACTAACTGCCGGCCCAAGGCCAGCACTCGAAGGCTCATCCGCCAATCAAACAGACGCAATCACGAGTAACCCCTCCCACCCCCCTCCACCCACAGCATTTTGCTCGTCTTGGTTTGAAAGCCGTATTAATAAACTACACAAGACGCTAACATCGATTATCGATAGTTCAAAATATCCGTTCAACAATGTCAATGACACGTAAACGGAGACGATATAGCACGCAGACACAACTCAGCTCTTCTGTTTACGTGACTCCGTACGACCAATAGAAGCCGAGTACTCGGCTGCGGTGGCAGCCATGTTTGTTCATGTTCTAAATACGTTAAAAAATTGCTTCAAATACAAGAATATCTAGTGTTATATTATTACTTTGTCTTTTATTTTTTGTTCTAAGCGTAAACTGGGGTCTCCAAGCATATTTTTTTATATAAATTAAATTAATATTTCGTAACCTTGAAATGCAAAATCCCATTGGTTGTCATTTTGCTATCCTTGGGTTAAAGCCGTATTAATAAACTGCACAAGACGCTAACATCCATTATCGATAGTTCAAAATATCCGTTCAAGGCCCGTTCAACAATGACACGTAAACGGAGACGATATAGCACGCTCTTCCTTTTACGTGACTCCGTACGACCAATAGAAGCCGAGTACTCGGCTGCGGTGGCAGCCATGTTTTTTCATGTTCTAAATACGTTAAAAAATTGCTTCAAATACAAGAATATCTAGTGTTATATTATTACTTTGTCTTTTATTTTTTGTTCTACGCGTAAACTGGGGTCTCGAAGCATACATTTTTTATATAAATTAAATTAATATTTCGTAACCTTGAAATGCAAAACGCTACGTCTCCGTGCATTGTGGAAGCAGCAGACGCGACAGTGAAAGTTACGGGAGATCAGTCACCATTTACGACGTCCGTTCCCCGTGTCATTGTAGAACGGACCTAAAAACTACACAAGATGCAAAAAAAAAAAAAAAAAAAAAGTAAGCACTTTCTGCTTCTTGCGTTTCCGCCATCTATAATTGAGGCGAATGTTAAAAAAACTTTTAAAAGCGCAGACGTTATGTTCGTAGAAGGCAATGGTGGCCACACATTTTTCGGGGCCCTGGCTCATTTGCTTTACTTTTTCGGGGGCTTGGAAAAGGAAGGGGATTTTTTTTGGGGTTGGGGGGGGGGGGCGTTAATTTATGCAATAACTCATAGATATTTGATGAATAAAATCTTTAAAACAATGTTCTGAAGCCAACCTGGAACTCAAATTTCAGCGACTGTTTTGCGTATATATCTTGAGGAATTTTGATATTCAAGTCGCTATCCGCCTCTGTCCGCTACTTCTAAACTATACAATGAAATTTGATGCGGTTTTTATCACTTAAAGAATTTCTTCCGGAATTTTCGTGAGTTTAATACATTTAAATTAAGCTTAAAGATAAAACATAAAATTTTCAATGTTTTGTAATCGGTTGCGTGGGATGGCATGGGTTTCACGGCATATCGGGAAGTCGTCTACCCGCCCAAACCTAGCCCGTGTGAACCGGACAAGCTGATCGTGTGAACCGGACGTGAGGACCTGTTCTCAAGCGAAGAGGAGGGCGAGTGGATGTGGAAACCAAATATTGAACATTTCACCAAGTGTTCGTGTTGATTTTTCACCGCTCCCAAGAAGCTGGAGGGAGCTAGCAGCTGTGACCAACCCTGCTTTTGAACACGTCAAAACTTTCACTTAAGAGTACTGTTTTTTGTAAGCACTATTGGTTCTCGTTTCAAACTTTGAAAATGATACGAAGCTAGTGGTGATTATCAGTAAAATGTATTGGACCGTCTAGCAGGGAAGGAGGTGGCATTAAAAAAAAAGGTGGGGGGGGGGGGGGGGGGGAGGGGCTAACATTTTTCGTAAAACACATCACAAAGCACAAAAGAGTCGGTAATCTAGACATCTTACTGGATTTTCAACCTATGGTGGAACTTTCAAATAAGCTGTTAACAAGTAAGATACATTAGAAATTAATTTCAAAAACAATTAAGTTTATTCACGTTAAGAAAATAATTATAAAATGTAGCGTATTTGAACATGCATCCCTCTGATAGTGAGCACTGAGACATTAAAGTGAGTATTTTGATTATTTATCAGTGATAAACAATTGCAACATCACATTTTACACAGATTCAAAATTTTAAGTCGCAAATAGGTGTGAATATTAAAATTTCAGGGTTAAAAGTCAATGCTACCATAAAAATAATTTTAATAATGTATGGGTTATTCAATGTCTACTTCAAAACATATAAAACTATTCTTTAAGAAAAATATATGCAACTTTATTTCTGACAAAATTATAAATGATATATTTCGAGAATTTCGTCACTTGACACTAGTCAGCTCAAAAAACGTTTACAATAGTAGAACATTTTTTTATAGTTGTGGGTATAGACTGTTGTTCCTTTTTTACTTAAAAAATCTGCAAGTACTGTTTCAAATCTACTTTCCATCATCCTCCGCAAAATCGTAAGTATAACATTTACTTGTGCCAAGAGTACTTGTATACTTGCTTCCATCACGCGAAAAATTATTACAAATTAAAAAAAATTAATATACCTTTACAAACATAGGAAACGAATAATCATATTCAGTTGTCACTCATCTTTAGCGTGGCACTTTCAATAGGACGTTAATTGGAATTCGAACCCGACTTTTTTTTTTTTTTATACAAATATTGAACAGTTTCCGTGTTACATATGGCATGGTACATGACCTAGTTTCGGGTAATGGCAGATGCCAGCATTCACGGACTGTTTAATAATTATGGCTAGAGCACTCTTATTGCTAGACTTTATTGAGGTATTGAAACTCGAGGATATAAGCAGGGTCTGATCTCCGTTGTCTGGGGTGTGTCTGTGTTGGTGAGGCGGGTTAGTAAGTTCGACGCTCGCTGGTTCTTACAGCGCGGTGTCGCCTCTAAGCACAAGGCTGTGTGAACTGGGCAACTATGGGATTTGAGCAGTAACCGTCACTATTAATTTTTTTTTCCAATACGGAACCACCAAAATACCACGTTTACTTTTTGTTTCAAATATTGAAAACTGCATAGTTGCTACTTTTGAGCGCTGAGAATCATAACATCGGTTCCTATTGCAAAAGAAAAAGAAAAAACCCCACACACGAGCAAAGAACACACATTTTGCTTTGCAGCCATGCTAATTTCATTGCTACCTAAATAATTAAAACATCGTGTCAAAAATTATTCCAAATTAGAATATTTGCCATTAAACTCGATTGGCACACCATTCGATAAATTCTGTACTACGAATGTTCGTAAATATTATTTTTTTATTTACGTTATTATGTACAAAATTTGCTATTTTTTCTTTATACTGAATTTAATTTTTTTTATGTTGGCACTACTCAACAGCACAGTTATTTTTTTTAGTGGGCATGTCCCGTCTGTTGAGTCGCGCGCACAGGCTGGGGTCGGTACACAGCCGGCCAGTCTGGCATCGATCTGCAGAGGTGCGTGTTTGGGTGGTGGGGTGGGAGGTTTTGGAGGGGTGGGGGGGACCGTGTGTAGCTCACATCACCAGCACCTGCCTCTCCCCACTACCACCCCCTTCAGCACTTCTCTGCCACCACAACGCCGAAATATCACAACGCCTAACATACAATATCGCCGAATACCATAACGTCCAATGCCAAATTGACTACAACACCGACAGCTAGAAAACTGCTGTGTACTACAACGCCGAATTATCACAACGCCGAAATACATTAACACAGAAAAATGTCAATGCAGGACTGCCACAAAGGTTAGGTTAGGCTAGCTTAGGTTAGGTTAGGTTAGGTTAGGTTAGGTTGTGGTATTTCGGCGTTAAGATACATTTAAGAAACACACACATATTCATTCAGTTGTTTTTCATTTTGCTCCTGTGTCCCCCCCCCCCCCTCCCCGCAGCAAAATTTTTAGGCGTTACTGTATTTCGGCGTTGTGGTACACAGCAGTTTTCTAGCTGTCGGCGTTGCGGTCAATTTGGCATTCGGCGTTATTGTACGTTCGGCGTTGTGGTAACGACCCGATCTGGAGAGGTGCGTGTTTGGAGGGTGGGGTGGTGGGGGTGGGGGTGGGGACCGCGCGCCTACACGCTCACATCACCAGCACCTGCCTCTACCTCCCCTTTCACCCCTCCACCCAACTCCGCGTCCCACCCGCAGCGCCACAAAAAACAAATGAAGGTGTTTCTTCAACTTAACGGGGATCTCCCGGTCCAGGTCATTATTTCATACTGAAGCCCCACACGGTTAAACTGCCCACTTTTTAGAGTGGCTCGACTTTCACAAAGTGGAAAAAAATTATTATATCTACATATAGAGACCTGACAAATTCGCGGATTCATTTCGTGAAATGCTACAATTCAAATAATTACAACTTAGTGCCGCTGATGCTGCCATTGGTTCACTGTTAATCTGGATTAATGAGGGCCGATTATAGACCCTCACTCATAGAAGTGTCGAATCACAGGCCACCCAGTCGAGACGACACACAAGTCAACAGCCAATTAACAGTTGGCATTTGTCCGAGTGTGTAGAGGATATTGGAGTCCATCCTGGAAGTCATTGAACCCGCGAATTTTTCCGGTCTCTAATTATGTCGCATACATTTTACTTGATTAGCTGGCAAAGTTGCATTAGCGACACTATCGTGCAGTACGGCTTGGGAGACTGAAACGCAATATAAAACTGCAACTTTTTAGCTTTAAAATAAACTTTAATGTATTTCATAAGGATAAATTTCATAAGCCATGTGCTAATCGCCGTTTTTAAAAGAACCGCCGAGGCGGAAACGGAAGTCCCATTCCTTTTTTCGTCTGGCACGATGATTGGCCGACCGCATCCAATTTTGTTTTAAAACCCCGTCCTACGTGTAAATCATCTGATGGCGACTTGTCAAACGAACATGACCGTGCCAGTTGACTGGACACGGCACACTGGAAGGTGCTGGAGGAGAAGCCTAAGATGTCCATTTTTTTTCCTAACCTAACTAAAACTAAGTGTATTTTGGAGGGGTCCGGGTTAGGGGAGGGACCTAGATGCGTCTCAGGCCGAAGCCTATACGCCTAGTCATGCTGGGATTAGCCGTGCAGGGAGAGGGTCGCATGCATCATGTGCTAGGAGGGGATTGGCCAGCCATGGCAGCGATTGGCGCCATGACTAACTCCCCTCACTCTTAAATCTAGACTATAACTATAGATAGGTTGGGCCCAGGTAAAACCTGCATAGACACAGGGAAAACCCTGGGCACATTCATGCGGGATGCAAATTGGCATGCATCACGTGTAGGAATTTACAGGAGACAGAGGATGGTCTGGATGAAGTGTTGGACAGAGTGGAAAAGAGTCTATCATGCGGGGGTTGGGCACTTGGACTCGTGGTCCACTTTGCTAATTGTTCAGTACTGGATTTAGTGACCAGGGACGCAAGCGCCCTTGGTGGTGAGTGGTTGCACTGACCACTCACTCCGCCGCCAGTCAGCACCTCACTCCGCCGCCAGTCAGCACCTAAAAAGATGTCCATCAAGTTCTGTCCTTGCCCGAACACGCCCGAATATTAACCTTCGGCCAACTTCGGGATTTGTTTTATTTTCGCGCAGGAAAAAATGAATTCAAATATTAAAAGTGGTCGGTTAGGTTAGCTCCATTAAAACACCATGGACGGTTAGTTAGGTTAGTATAGCTACATTAAAATAAACAGAGAAATATAATTATATAGTAGTATAAATAAACCCGAGGTTGGCCGAAGGTGAAAATTCGGGCGTGTTCGGGCAGGGACAGAGCTTGATGGACATGTTAGGCTTCCCGTGCTGGCGGCGGGACTGTTGGCGGCGTGACGACCAGGTCTCGAGGCGCACGCGCGTGTCCTGATGAATGGAGCCTGGCTCCAGAGGGTCGGTTCATTCACGGGGCGCGCCGGCGCGGCTCCGGGCATCAATCAGCGCTCTCGACGGCGGCCATCACGACTCATTCCCTCCCTCCATCACCCTCGCTCCCCCACTGGGCGAGAGCTGAGTCGACGACCACCATGTCCCCGCCTGCGACACGTGTGGGCTCTGGCACCAGACACGGCGTTACTCTCAAGACCCCCGCCTACCCGGGCACACACGGTGCGCAGAGCTTCAGGAAAAACGCGATTTCAAAACAACTCAACATATCCGAGTGGGGTCTGCTTACGAAAAGCATCTAAGAGTTCGCTGAGGGCCGAAAAGTACTTTTGATTTCGGATTAAGTTTTTAAACTGTATTTTTAGAAGAGTTAAAATGGCTAAAACGCAAGTTTTCAGAGTAATTATTAGGCGTAAAACAACCAGTACAGATTCTTGAAAGCACCTAAGGGACTTGCATTACACCTTTATCTTCATTTCTCGACCATATAATGTTACGGTCACCGCTCAAATTTCACAGTTGTCCTGTGACGACGAGAAGACTGCGCGCCAGTCCAGAGGAGACACCGCGCTAGAAGCACCAGCGAGCGTCGCGCTTATCATCCCGCCTCACTGAAGGGCCCCGCCTCGTCAGGGGTGTGTGTATGTTAGTGAGGCGGGATGATAAGCGCGACCTCGCTTGTGCTTCTAGCGCGGTGTCTCCTCCGGACTGGCGCGCAGTCTTCTCGTTGTCACAGGATAACTGTGAAATTTGAGCGGTGACCGTAACATTACACGGCGGAAAAATGAAGTTAAAGGTGTGATGCAAGTCCCTTAAGTGCTTTCAAGAATCTGTACCGGTTGTTTTACGCCTAAAAATTACTCTGAAAACACGTCTTTCACTCTTCTAAAAGCACAATTTAAAAACTTAATCCGAAATAAAAAGTACTTTTCGGCCCTCAGCTAACTCTCAAATGCTTTTCGAAAGCAGACCCCCACTCGGGTATCTTGAGTAGTTTTCAAATAGCGTTGTTTTTTTTCCCTTAAGCTCTGCGCACCATGTGTGCGCCCGGGTAGGTACACTATTCAAAAAAGCCATATCTCCTTCAAATGAAATATCTCGGGATATAAAATGAGTCAATTACTCAGAAGATGTGACCAGCCTGCTGCATACTGAGAATTAATAAATACTAAGTGCTGGCTGCTTCAAATAGTTTACCCTGTGAAGTCTATGGCATACTAAGTATTGTAATAGTGTCAGTATGCACTATAGGTTGGGCTTTGCAAATCTCTTAATGAGTGGTGCTGTGGCTAATTTCCATGGATTATTCTGCTATCGATGATCATATGTTGATGGTCGCTGATATGTTCTGAAACCCTAGTGATGATTCACATGTCAGTTTTTCCTATGTAGGTACACTTTGTCACATGAAACATGGAATCCTGTGCACACTAGCTAGGCTTTCGGTTGAAGTTATATCTTTTACTGATGTCAGTGACCCCTCTATCTTGTTTATAGGTTTCAGTATGGAATGTATTTTGTGATTTTTGAAAATTCTGGCCACTTGGTCTGGAAATCCTTTGACGTCAGGAATAAAAGCCTTTGTTCTTGGGTGGCTGCATAGCTTTCCTCATTTCGGAATTTGAGTAACCATTTGCTTGAAGAAAAGTTATTAGGTGTTTCATCCCTTCCCAAATTTGTCTTTTTCGCGAATGGTTCTAGCTCTGTTGAACAAAGGTGACATGACTGTTCTCTTCTGAGATGGAGGGTGGTGTGAACTCGCATGTAGATACCTGTCCTCGTGGGTTGGCTTCCTGTAGATACCTGTCCGCATGTGTTGGCTTCCTGTAGATACCTGTCTACGTGGGTTGGCTTCCTGTAGATACCTGTCCGCGTGGGTTGGCTTCCTGTAGATACCTGTACATGTGGGTTGGCTTCCTGTAGATACCTGTGCGCGTGGGTTGGCTTCCTGTAGATACCTGTCCGCGTGGGTTGGCTTCCTGTAGATAACTGTCCGTGTGGGTTGGCTTCCTGTAGATACCTGTTCGCGTGGGTTGGCTTCCTGTATATACCTGTCCGTGTGGGTTGGCTTCCTGAAGATACCTGTCCGCGTGGGTTGGCTTCCTGTAGATATCTGTCCGTGTGGGTTGGCTTCCTGTAGATACCTGTCCGCGTGGGTTGGCTTCCTGTAGATACCTGTCCGCGCGGGTTGGCTTCCTGTAGATACCTGTCCGCATGGGTTGGCTTCCTGTCAACACTGTCCGATGTGGTTCTCCTCTCCCCTCGTGACCAAGACGTCCAGGAAAAGGCGGATTTTTCCATTTACCTCCACCTCCACGGCGAATAATTGTTATGCTATGATGGATGCTGTCCAGGTGTTTCAGGAAGTCTTGCAGCTTGTCCTTGCCATGGCTCCATGTCAATATGGTGTCATCTACATAGACACCTGCACCAGCGCTCACAAGAACCTCGGTAGGCAACTGCCACCCTGATGATGGCTACTCCAGACCAATGACCGATAAAGCCTACGATCCTCAATTAAATAATTACTAATCCCTGTTTTCTATCTTTCCCCAGGGTTTTGAACACGTCAATTCCATTATTTTTTTATTTTTTTAGAATTTTCCCTGTTTGCTGGAACCCTGCTTTCTTGGAGGGTAAGGTGAAATCCGCGTGTGTTCAAATGTTCAAAAGTCCACAATGTTTTAAAGTATTTATAATGTAGCTAACCTAACCTAATTAACCATTAGTATCCTTTTATCAACACCGCCATATTTATTTACAATGAACAAAAAAAAACCGAACATGCACGATCAGACGTTTGGCTCTCTCGTCTGTGAAAAGAAGGCTGCCCTAGGTGTGGGGGGGATCGGCCCGTGACTCAGTGCCGTACCTGAGCTCGCACTCACACTCGCTCATTGTGCGGCCGGAACACGGCGGGCATTGTGGAGCCAGCTGCGCCCGCGCACAACACATCCCCGGGAGCGGCCCCGAGGAGGGGCGACGGGCCCGCACAATGCGACCATTGAGGCGGCCCACAATGGCCCCTCGCGCGTCGTCGTCGTCGTCGTCGTCGTCGTCGTCGTCGTCGTCGTCGTCGTCGTCGTCGTCGTCGTCGTGGACAGTCCTGGTCCCGCGCCGCTGTGTCTCACGACAACACCTCTGACTCGTGTGCTGAAACACTGCGAGGGACGTGCCGGGCGTTTCGGGGCTTCGCCGCGTCGTCCGCGCTCACTTAAGGGCCACGCCCACCCGGGCACACATACAGTGTGCAGAGCTTCAGGAAAAACGCGATTTCAAAACGACTCAAGATATCCGAGTGGGGCCTATTTACGAATAGCATTTAAGAGTTCGCTGAGGGCCGAAAAGTACTTTTGATTTCAGATTAAGTTTTTAAACTGTATTTTTAGAAGCGTTAAAATGCCTAAAACGCGTGTTTTCAGAGTAATTTTTAGGCATAAAACAATCAGTACAGATTCTTGAAAGCACTTAAGGGACTTGCATAACACCTTTATCTTCATTTCTCCGCCATATAATGTTACGGTCACCGCTAAAATTTCACAGTTATCCTGTGCCGACGAGACGAATGCGCGCCAGTTCAGAGACTTGCGCTTAGAGGCTATACCGCGCTGGAAGCACCAGCGAGCGTCGCGCTTATCATCCCGCCTCACTAACACACATACACCCCTGCCGAGGCGGGCCCCTTAAGGGGCCCGCCTATACATGTGTGTGTGTGTGTTGGTGAGGCGGGATGATAAGCGCGACGCTCGCTGGTGCTTCTAGCGCGGTGTCTCCTCTGAGCTGGCGCGCAGTCTTCTCGTCGTCACAGGACAACTGTGAAATCTGAGCGGTGACCGTAACAGTACACGGCGGAGAAATGAAGATAAAGGTGTAATGCAAGTCCCTTAAGTGCTTTCAAGAATCTGTACCGGTTGTTTTACGCCTAAAAATCACCCGGAAAACATGCATTTTAGCCATTTTAACTCTTCTAAAAATACAGTTTAAAAACTTAAATCTCAAATCAAAAGTACTTTTTGGCCCTCAACGAACTCTTAAATGCTTTTCGTAAGCAGACCCCACTCGGATATCTTGAGTAGTTTTGAAATCGCGTTGTTTTTCCTGAAGCTCTGCGCACCGCGTGTGTGTCCGGGTAGGCGGGGGCCCTTAAGGGTGTGCCTCCCATTTCAGGTTCAAGATTTGATATTTACAGTAATTAAAGATAAACTTGTAGACTTTTACAATTGTTTTAATTTTATGATATATATATATATATACATACAGAGCCATACGTTTTGCATGATTAGCTGCCAAAGTTACATTTTTTTAAACGTTTTTGGATTGTACAAATAAGGAGAATTTAATTTATTGCAGAACTGAAACTTTTTTTTTTTTAGGTTTAACTGCAATGTCATTGGCCACTTCAAGAAATAGTTTGAATTTATTTAAGATAATATTAATTAATTTTACTGGGCATTTCAAAATTCTCAAATTTGTTACGATTTTGACAGCCAAGAAACATAAAATGAATTTTGTGATAGAAATGCAAACCATATATATTGCACTTATAGTAAAGTGAAATTAGCTGATTTTATGACCGTGCACATATACTACTGGTCAATTATTAAATTTTTAAAATTATGTCATTAAATAGTTCATGTATATGACTTGCACTATATCAAAACTTAGCAAGTTTCATCAAGTATTTTTTGAGATCCGTATTGCAAGAAATGCTACAAAACTAAACTTTGAGCTCGTGTAGCTCACAAACTACCATTTTTAGAGACAATTCTTCACTTATGGAAATTCGTTTATATGTAAACATTATTTAAACACTAAAATCAGGATTTTTTTTTTGGGTCATACAGCCTTAACCTCCGCAGAGTCCTAGTGTTTTTGGAAAGACGCCTCACCGAGCGGGCTGAAGAGTAAAGAAAGGCCATCTGCATATTCCACAAATTATTAAAGACAAACTCATCGAAACAATGTGTTCAAACCAGAACGGAAGTCATAAAGATATGCGGTGGTTTCGTTGGTGAATGTAATAAGAACCGGTGTGTGTCTGTCTGTGTGTCTGTGTCTCTGCCTCTGTGTCTGCTCTGTATTTGTCTATACTCTGTGTGTGCCTGTGTCTGTCTTTGTCTCTGTCTGTATCTGAGTGTCTATGTGACTGTGTCTCAGTGTTTGTGTCTCAGTGTTTGTATCTCAGTGTTTGTATCTCAGTGTCTGTGTGTCTGTGTGTGACTGTGTCTCGGGTGTCTGTATCTCTGTCTCTGTATGTCTGTATCTCTCTGTGTGTCTGTATCTCTCTCTGCGTGTCTATATCTCTCTGTCTGTGTGTATAGGTGTGTGTGTGTGTATAGGTGTTTGCGTGTGTGTGTGCTGTGTGGCGCGTGCAGGGACCGGCGGTGAGCTCCGGCGAAGCGCGGGCAGACACGTCGCGCGTGACGCCGCACGTCCCGTCACGAACCAACCACCGCCACCGCCGCTCCCTGGATCACACGCGACACCTCACGATGCCGCGCCACACGCGGTGCGCAGAGCCTCAGGAGAAACGCGATTTCAAAACTACTCAACACATCCGAGTGGGGGTCCGCTTACGAAAAGCATTTAAGAGTTCGCTGAGGGCCGTAAAGTATTTTTGATTTCGGATTAAGTTTTTGAACTGAAGTTTTAGAAGAGTTAAAATTGCCAAAACGCATGTTTTCAGAGTACTTTTTAGGCGTAAATAACCGGTACAGATTCTTGAAAGCACTCAAGGGACTTGCATTACACCTTTATCTTCATTTCTCAGCCATATAATGTTACGGTCACCGCTCAGATCTCACAGTTGTCCTGTGACGACGAGAAGACCGCGCGCCAGTCCAGAGGAGACACCGCGCTGGAAGCACCAGCGAGCGTCGCGCTTATCATCGAGCCTCACCGACACACATACACCCCTGACGAGGCTGCGTCCCCAGCAGCATCAAATATGAGCGAACACCATCATTTTTTGGGACACAATAGCACAATCTGGAAAATTTTCTCCCACGAAAACAAAAATTACAACAATTGTGAGTAGTTTTAAATTAAAAATTTTACGTATAAAAATATAAATTAAAAAAATCATCAAATGTCCAAATTTGGGTAAATTTTGTACTGTTTGGAAGAATGAAGAACTGATTATAAATATAATATTTGGTGCAATAATAAACATTAGTATACCAGCAACAAAAAATTGGAAATTGTTATGTTTGTAGTTTAGTTATTGCAATTTTAAAATTTGTGTTATGAGTAAAAAAAAAATATATTTATTCATATTATTTCCGGTTATAGAAAACAATCGATCAGTAAGATCTGATTTTTCGTCGCGGTCCGGAAATTTTTTATAAACACGTGGTTGTAAATAAAGAAAAAAAACATTCATCATTTAAATATTATTTCGATAGTATAAATGTTGAAAGATTTTTATGATTTAATAAATTTTTATTAAGTAGTCATCGATGTTTTGAAACCCCGTGCTATTCGTTGATTTTTGTAGACGAAATTTTTTTGTAATGAATGTAAATCTCTTAAATTAAGTAGTTTGCACTAAGAGAACACTTTAAAACACTAATTAAAGTTGTTTGCAATTCATGGCTATAGTCCGGAGCGCAACACTAATCTTATTTTTAAAAATTAATAAACACTGTCGAAAAGCAAGCAAGGCGATACGAGAATTTGATACCGTTGGTGTATCTAGCGGTAAGCAGTCATCTGCCTTGCCGTGACCTTGTTCGCAGATAAAGCAGCAACTGGACTCCAGCAGATACAGTAACAAAAGAGCCTTCCCCTCCAACCCGTACATATTGCCTCCCCTTTGCTTTCTTCCCCTTCCTCACAAGAAGCTCCACCCACCCACTAGCTGCAGCACGTGACCAGTAGCCCAGCGCGCTAAAAAAAAATTTCAGGGGTGTATGTGTGTCAGTGAGACGGGATGATAAGCGCGACGCTCGCTGGTGCTTCTAGCGCGGTGTCTCCTCTGGACTGGCGCGCAGTCTTCTCGTCGTCACAGGACAACTGTGAAATTTGAGCGGTGACTGTAACATTACATGGCGGAGAAATTAAGATAAAGGTGTAATGCAAGTCCCTTGAGTGCTTTCAAGAATCTGTACTGGTTTTACGTCTCAAAATTACTCTGAAAACATGCGTTTTAGCCATTTTAACTCTTCTAAAAATACAGTTTAAAAACTTAATTCGAAATCAAAAGTACTTTTCGGCCCTCAGCGAACTATTAAATGTTTTTCGTAAGCAGGCCCCACTCGGATATGTTGAGTAGTTATGAAATCACGTTTTTCCTGAAGCTCTGCGCACCGCGTGTGTGCCCGGGTGGGCGGGGGTCTTAACACCGTATTTCCGGTGAATTAATTTTCTCTGGTTTTTTTAGCGTGATAATGGCTAGTGCATTACTTCTCACAATATAGCTGCTGCTATCTGGCGGGTGGGCCCTCAACTACTTCAGAAACTAGGTCTCGGGTCTCGGCAATTGAAGGTTCCTCCGCCACGCTTTACCCATCAGCACTTGCGGCGGCTAATTGCACGATGAGCCAATCACAGCCTCGCGGGCATGTGATTGGCGCGTCCCCGCATTAGTGCCTCTTGACTTGCCGGTGACACTAGAGCTAGGGAAGGGCAATGCATGGAGACCGGAAAAATTCGCGGGTTCAATTACCTTCAGGATAGACTCCAATATCCTCTACACACTCGGGCAAATGCCACCTGTACATTGGCCGCTGACTTGTGAGTCGTCTCGACTGGGTGGCCTGTGATTCGACACTTCTATCAGTGAGGGTCTCTTATTGGACATCAGTCCTCCAGATTAACAGTGAACCAATGGCACAAGCAGCACTAAGGTATAATTATTTGAATTTTAGCATAACACGAAATTAATTCGCGATTTTTTCATGTTTTTAACAATGCAGTTAGGAATATTGCCGGGAGACGGCAAACTGCCACATAGTTGAAGTCACTTTTAGCATACGAGCACACGTTTTGTTTTTGCTTATTCAGCAGGTCTATTGTTTTGATTTGAATTTTTGTCACACCAAAGTCAGAGTTAAGTAAGAGACAGAATTATCCAAATTTGTACATCAGAACGTCTTAGAAATAAATATATTCACTAGTAACTTTTCATGCCAAACATTTAAGATTAGATTTATATGAATCTACAAAAGTAATCAAACGTGTGAATATACAGGTCAGTGCCCCAATTTCTGAAGATATGTTAGAAATATAATTATATATATTCTTTATTTTAATTACTTGGAAGAGAAGGGAGGGGGGTCGCCCACACGCCGCTGTTACTGCCCTGATTTGTGGCGTCGCGTCGCGTCACTGCCCCCCCCCCCCCAACTCTCTCCCCAGCCCTTCTTCTCATCCCTTCCCCCAATCCGCCAGCCGGCTTGACGAAATTCAATGAGGTTGGGATTGGTTTTGTCGGCTAGATATTTTCATTACGGAGACCAGAATGTACAGAAATGGTCAATACAGTGTGTAATAATATACGGTTTGCGGACGATAATTTTACGTGATAACGTCGTAAGGAAAGCATTGATGAAAAAATTGCATAATTTTTAATTTTCGAGTATCATTTACAGTTTCAGCAAATTTAATTTAAATAATTTGTTTAAATATAATCACGAACAATTGGTTATAGAAATAAACTGTTAATTTGAAATGACGAAATTGGACAAATAAATCAAATTTTTTGACGTGACAACGTCTAATAAATCGATGAACGCCGTTTGTTAATACTGAAGGAACTAAATCTTTAAAAACAAAAAAACAAAAAAAAACCGCTGTAACCCCCATAATATGTAAAATATCACATCCGTTTGAACGTATTATAACTTGTAGGGAAATTACCAAATTATTTTGTCTCAATAAATTTTGGCACGACCAACCATAACTACACGAGGTTGAAAAAACAAAGGTTAGAGGCCAAAAAAACATCATATCTCCTTTCGTAGGCACACCACGTTCAAATTGTTTTTAAACCTTATAAATACATACCATCAAAAATTTTGTCTAAGATAAGTTTTTGATGCAACTAACCATTGTTGCAAGGTGTGGATGAAGAGGGGTTAAAAAAAATACAAAAATAAATAATTCCTTTAGTATGCTTACCATCAAAACCGTTCACATTGTTTGTAAAGCTTATAATTGTTACCTATATTAAAACTTTTGTCTGAAACAATATTTTATAGTACAAAACTACTGCATGGGTTGAAAAACCTAGGGCGGAAATAAGAAAATAAATAAAACTTCCATACCATGTACTCTATCGAATTATGTTTATTATTGTCTAACTTTTTAAATATTACTGAAAACTTTTGGCTAAAGTAAATTTTATGTAACATACTATTTACTGCAAGGGGTGGAAATAACAAGGGTAGAAAGACAAAAAAGTCATTGATTTTTAATAGATATACTATCAAATCCGTTATAATTTATCTAAACTTTATCTAAAACCTTTGGCTGAAATTTTTTTTGATGAAGCGAACTATTGCTGTAAAAACAGGGGTTGAAATTTAAAAAAAAATTAAAACTGTTGTATCATATTCGTCAGAATTTATTTTTTACCATCTAATATTATCCTTAAACCTTTGTCCAAAAAAATAAATATAACCATGTATTAGTGCAAGGGATGAAAAATAGTCCTTGAAGGTCAAAAATAATTACATAATTACCATAGAAGGCATAATATGAAATTAGTTAAGACATTCAATGTTGGATGCATTGAGTTAAAAATATTCAAAATATTTTCGCTGCATGGAACATGGGAAAATGTTAAATCTATCTTATTATTACGAATACTGGTGAAAATAGAGAATGTAATTGTGCATTAAGTTCTTAAAATGTTCCGAGATTTTAAAGAAGTTGCCAAAACACTTCCAGAAGAAACGGGTGATTCGAAATCTACCTACGCCTGTAGGCTGTGCCGAAAAAGATTTTTGAACGTGATAACGTCTTATAAATCGATGAACGCCTGCTGCACGCACGAAAAAGCATGACTCATTGTCACGTTCCACCTGAGCCGAGCGTGCAAGAACCGGCCAACCAATGTGCGAGAAAAAAATCTTCTTAATATCAAACAGATTAAGGCGGGCTTTTTAAAAGCAGCAAATTAAAAAAAATTTGATTTATTTGTCCAATTTCGTCATTTCAAATTAACAATTTATAGGATTTCATTTTATTTCTATAACTAATTGTTCGTGATTATATTTAAACAAATTATTTAAATTAAATTTGCAAACACTGTAAATGATACTTGAAAATTAAAAAGTATGCAATTTTTCATCAATATTTTTCTTATGACGTTATCACGTAAAATTATCGTCCGTAAACCTTACATTATTACACAACCGTATTGACGATCTCTGTACATTCTGGTTTCCGTAATGAAAATATCTAGCCGACAAAACCAATCCCAACCTCATTGAATTTCGTCAAGCCGGCTGGCGGCTTTGGGGGAGGGGAGGGGAGGGAAGAAGAGCTGGGAGAAAGAAGGGTGAGAAGAAGGGCTGGGGGGAGAAGGGCTGGGAGAAAGAAGGGTGAGAAGAAGGGCTGGGGGGAGAAGGGCTGGGAGAAGAAGGGCTGGAAGAAGAAGGTGGTGAGGAGGGGGGGGGGGGGGTGGCAGTGACGCGACGCGACGCCACAAATCAGGGCAGTAACAGCGGCGCGTGGGCGACCCCCCTCCCTTCGCTTCCTCAATCACTCCCTCCCTCCCTCCTCTTCCACGAGGAGTCTGTCCGCACGGGAAGCCTTCTTTTCACAGACGAGAGAGTCAAACTCCCGATCCTGCATCTTCGGTTTTTTTTTGTTCATTGTAACTCGTGATAACTAATGGTAAATTAGGTTAGGTTAGCTACATTATAAATACTTTAAAACATCGTGGACGGTTGATTTCTTGGTTAGGATAGCTACATTAAAGATACTGTGAAATCATGTAAACGGTTTCCTAGCGCTGGATAGCTACATATTAAAAAGTTATTTGCTAAGCAACCATAAAAATGATTTTACAGTATTTTTAATGTAGCTATACTTACCTAATATAACCAACCATCCACAATGTTTTAAAGTCTTTATAATGTAGCTAACCTATCCTAATCGACAGCAAAATTTAATGCCACACAGGTTTATACAATGAGATAGAACGGGAAAAAAAAGCGAGCATGAACTTCGGGGAACTTCGGGTGTGGCTCTCTCGCCTGTGAAAAGAAGGCTGCCCCTGGCCGCACCGTCTCGCAGCCAGTGTGGCCACCGTCACTGCGCCAAACTACCCCGCGGTTTCAACACCGGCCGGGAAATTGACTGCGGACCACAAGGTTCGAGCCGCGGGTTTATATATAGACCGGTCTGGCAACTCCGTCCGCTCAATGAAGCTCGCGGCGGCCTGCGAACTAACGGCGCTAGTAGTAGTGGAACACATTATCATCTTTGTGTTAGTTGGCAGCTTAAAAAGTCTGTTTAGTTTTAAACTTAGGAACTCATTAAAAGAGAATTTATTAAAAAATAATTAAATAAAAATCAGAATATAAAATGTTCAGCTTTATTTTCAGAAGAAAAATCATTACTTAAATTTCTATGTTCAAACGTCGGATTTTTAGTGTGGCAGTCGGATTTCCTTTAAAAATCTAATTATACAGAAGAGTTAATAATGTTCGCAGGCTTTCACGGCCATTGTCTGAAGTAGCTTGGCTTCTGGGTTGTAGCCGCGTCCTTGGCGAATAATTTCACCGGCGTCTCGGTCGAAATTGCAGTTGCCATCATCAGGGAGCAGTTACCTACTGAGCAATATGTAGGTAGGTAACTGCTCCCTGATGATGGCGACTGCAATGTCGACCGAAAACGTAGGTGAATTATTTGGCCAAGGACGCGGCTACAACCCAGAAGCCAAGCTACTTTATACAGAAGAGTTATTGATAGAGACCGGAAAAATTCGCGGATTCATTTCACGATATGCTAGAATCAAAACTGCTGTACCTTTATTTTGCTTCTGTGATTGGCTCACAGTTTGTGTGGAGGACTTTGAGCCAATGGAAAACCTTTAACCAAAAAAGTATCGTATCGCAAGCTTCCTAGTTGACAGGTGACACGAGTCAGTAGCCAATGGGCAGGTGGCATTTGCCTGAGTGTGTAGGGGGTTGTGGAGTCTATCCTAGATGTCATCGAAAGCGCGAATTTTTTTCCAGAATCTAGTTATTGATAGAGAGCGGAAAAATTCGCGATTTCAATGACCTGTAGGATAGACTCCAATATCCTCTACACACTCGGGCAAATGCCACCTGTACATTGGCTGCTGACTTGTGAGTCGTCTCGACTGGGTGGCCTGTGATTCGACACTTCTTTGAGCAAGGGTCTCTAATTGGCCCTCATTAATCTAGATTAACAGTGAACCAATGACAGATGCAGCACTAAGGTATAATTATTTGAATTTTAGCATAACACGAAATGAACCCGCGAATTTTCCGGTTCTCTAGTTATAAGTTAAAACACGTAGCATCGTCTGTGTTTCGTGATTGGGTGAATTTCTATTAGGTACATGTCGATTGTTACAACACCAATCACAGTAATTCAGTGCGGAATCAAACGCGTCCTGAGTGGGTCGGTCAAAAAAAAAAAAAGAAACGACTTCTCTCGCAGACGACCGCCAATCGCAAGGAAGAAACCGCTGCTGCGGGTATAACTTGTTGCAGTCTAATAGGCGTTCAGATTTATTCGCGAAAAATGCCTGCCCCTACCAATCACTGATGCTGTAAAAAGGCAAACGTTTTTGGATTCTAGCCAATCGCGAAAGGAATCCGCGAATTTGTCCAGTCTCTAGTTATTGATAAACGACGCTGCAGTGGTAGTGGTTGTAGTGGACCCTGGGCGCAGCTGCGCGGGAGAGTGGGTCAGCACGGTCGTAACTCCCCGGTAGTTATGCCCCTCTCACTCCGCTCCGCCACGTGTCAGCGGGCCGGAGTCAGTTCGCACGCCTCGGCGAAGGGTGACGTCACCACAACACGCCCGAGGCCGTCCAATCGCAACTCCGCTGCCGAGAGCGTGCCTTAGTCCCCAGCAACACCATTGGGCGTGGCTGTGTCATGGACACGGCCGTGTGTTGTGCGCCAATACGTGTACGTAACAGCTAATACGTTCCATACGAAATATAAAATGTATGTTATAAATTAGAGACCTGCAAAATTCGCGGATTTATTCCGTGATAGGCTAGAATTCAAACACATATACATCTTAGATAATTTTGCTATAGGCTTACTGTTCATCTGCACGAATCTCAACCAGTTATAAACCCTCAACCAAAGAAGGATCGAACCACAGACAAACCAGCTGAGACGACTTACAAGTCGGCAACCAATGAACTTGCGTTATTTGCCCGAGTGTACAGGGGTATGTGCAGTCTATCCTGAAGGCCATCGAAACCGCGAATTATTCAGGTCTCTAGTTATAATCATGTTTGAACACTACGAAGTCGTCATCCACTTGCGTGATTCCAACCGCCCCAGCTGCAGATGTACTGGCACCGTCGTTTATCCGCTCGGCCGCATTTATTCTTTTACGTTCCCGGCACTGCTTCACCGGGTCAAGTGGTGTTTTATCGGTACCATTTTCGATTGCTTTTGGGAAGCCCTTTCCAACCGTATAAGATCTCTGTATTTGGATTTGGCTTTTTGACGCGTATAGGCCGACATTATATATATTTCTTATTTTAACACCGTATATATGCACTGTAACTATTTTACACTAATGTTTTTATACATGCGATTGATAGATTTTGACGAGAGCTGACGATTGAAAATGAAACGAACGTCGTTACTTCTCCGAGTCAAAAGTTATACTAAATTGAAATCTCTAAACGCAGCAAAATGACCTCAAAATGGCGGCGCTTCCACCTCCACCACGCGCGATGCGTCACAGTCCTCACTTAGCGTAACGAATTCTTTGATACTTTAGCTATCCAGTGGCGTAATTAAATTTTCTGATGGAGATGATAAGATATGTAGTTGCAACACCAAACTGTATCCCCCGATTTTTGTTATCATTAGTTTTTTTTTAATTGCCTCCCCGCTATGGAAGCAATTTTAAAGACGCATTCATAGGGACATGCAGATTTCGCGAAAAGATTTCGAGACTATATGAAAGTTAAAACACTATAGCGTCGTCCGTGTTTCGTGATTGGGTGAATTTCTCCCAGGTACATATCGATTGTAACAACACCAATCACAGTGACTCAGTGCGGAAGCAAACGCGTCCTGAGTGGCCCGGTCAAATAAGGCGACGATTTCTCTCGCAGACGGCCGCCAATCACAAGGAGGAAACCACAGGTGCATGTATACCTTGTTGCAGTCCAACAAGTGTTCAGATCTTTTCGCGAAAAATACATGCCCCTACGTATTCACGTCTGTGGGCTGTGTCGGGGCACTCGTGAGTTTGTCTAACGTGAAACGTCTGTGTCAGCGAGTCGCTCTTGGCGTCATGGATTGGAATGGAACACGAGACATTGACTGCGTAGTGAAACTGTTGAGTGGCGGTATCTTCACTCACTGCGTCCACTGGTGCAGGTGAAGTTGGTCGCGGAGTTGGCGTCGGGACAGCCTCCTCTTCCCGACGATACGCGTGATCTGTACTGTCAGTGCGATGTGGAAGATCGGGGTTTAGGCGCCAGCAGTGCTGACAAGGTCTCAGAGCTCAGGACGCAGCCAATTGTCTGGTCAGCTGAGTGAGGCAGGGGGTGAAGGTGGTGTCTAAGCTGGGATGAGTAGCCTCAGCCTCTGGACATAGCTGGATCTCTAACACCTCTCCTGTTTCGCGTACACGGCGTATTCCGTATCCACGCCCGTGGGGGCCCGGGACGGAAGGGGCTTACGTCTAGGAGAGTCGGGTTAACAAAGAAAAACTGGGGTAAAACCATATCAACATGTACTGTCAGCCGGCTCTTGCACGGGCTGAGGCATACATTGTATTTTAATACTTTTTTATATGCTTACTTTACATATTCACCTATAAATATTGTCAAAAAAAACACTACTTGCGGCTTATATCGATATATATGAATATACTCTATGCACAAACACACCAACAGTCGTGATATGCACTGAGCAGAAATGAGTGAGGGCGCCGGTGAGACTTAATAGTAAGGGAGTTGTTAGGGCAAGACGATATAGACATTCTCGTCAGGGTACAAACATTGGCGTAGCTGTGTTCATAATGTTGGGGGGGGGGGGGGGGGAGGACAAATAATGATTTTGATGTCATGTAAACCCATTCCCCTCTTACTAAGACGGGGGGTCCGGGGGTCCTCCACCGGAAAATTTTGATTTTAAAAGTGCAAAATAGCGCTTTTTAAGCAGTTTTTGTATCTAACCATTGGATACATCGATGTTAAAATTATTATATAGTTTCCTTAAGATAAAATTTGATGAGTGAAGAAATTACAAATAAAGTTGGGCAGAATAATATTATAAAATAAAAATATCACGGTCTAGAAAGTTGGGGGGGACAGACCCCTCCACCCAAAAAGTTCAGGGGGACACGTCCCCCCTGTCCCCCCGGTTCCTACGCCCCTGGGTACATATTTCTGTTCTGGTAGCCGTTATGCTTGGGCGTGATTTCAAGACACGTATCGCGTCAAAACAATTACCCCGTGAGCGACAACCAATGAGAAGAGGTGTTGCCGTGTCAAGCGCCGCCCAAGGCCGGACAGCTGGAGGCCGGCCGAGGCAGTATTATTTATAGTGGTGACACTCACGACCTGCCGCGGCTGCGCGCGGCCCGCCATAGAGCAAGGAGGAGATGCAGAAGTGCGACTCTATGGGCCCTCCGCGCGCCATTGTGTGGGAACAGCGTCCCGCCAGTCCAAGAGCCGAGTGTCATAGAAGACATCTTTGGTCATGCTCTTCGGCTGCTTATATATAGGAGCATGCATATTTCGCGAAAAGATCTCCAGACTAGCTGAAAGTTAAAACACTGTAGCATCGTCTGGCGTTTCGTGATTGGGCGAGTTTGTTTTCAGGCACAAGTCGATTGTTAAACCACCAATCACAGCTACTGAGTGTGGAAGGCAAACGCGTCCTGAGTGGCTCGGTCAAATAGGGCATCGACTTCTCTCGCCGACGGCCGCCAATCACAAGGAAGAAACTCGCTGGTGCGGGCGTGTCTTGTTGCAGTCTAGTAGGCGTTCAGATTTATTCGCGAAAAATGCCAGACCCTACTTATATATATTTATGTGTGTGTAAATATATATATATATGTATGTGTGTGTAAATATATATATATATATATATATATATATGAGGTTTATATATTTTTGTAAGTTTATTCGCAGAATTATGAATAGTGCCGTATGTATTTTGTATTAACTGTTTTCATGTCGATTAAGGCAGTACCTCACCACGTAAAGCAATAAAGCCCTAATTTTTTTTAAACATAAGATACGCTATAAACTGCAGCAAAAACCCTGATATTGTACCTTTGTGAGTTGGAGTGTGCTCGACTGAGTTCAGGGGTAGGTAGGCTCTTTTGTACTCCGACGTGTGTGTGTGTGTGTATATATATAATAATAATAATGTTTCATTCTTGGTTAATAGGTAAAATGAAACAAAGACGTAATTGTGTTTCTCTATTTAACGAAAGAAACAACATTTAAAGCCCTTATTTCAGTTTTTTTCTTCATATTTTTACAAATATGGATAAGTTCACAATAATCGGAACCCACTCTCACTTTTCATTTAATTAAATGTCACAATATTTAGTAGCTTTGTTTATATCGCGCCAAAGACAAACTGAAAGACAAGTTCGCACATGAGCGAAATGGTTTTCTTTACATACATACATACACACACACACACACGCACGCACAAACACACACACACAAATAACCTTTTCTAACTGAAAGTGCAACGCAACTGCAACATCCAAAGTTTCTTCCACATTCTACGATGAAACGACACGTCTAACAACAACCACAAGACTGATCGTGTGGAAATTGAAACCACATTGTGTGGCGCTATCTGTCGGGCGGGCCCATAACTACGAGCAGTAACAACTCGGGCGGGAGGTTCAAATTCAAACTGTTAAGCTTTATGATGATAATTCAACTACTTGACGACTAATTGCTTCGTAGAAGAGATTCAAACCGCGCGATACACACCCAATGCTGTTTTGTAATAATAATAAAAGGGCATGCTCTATATAAATGAAGTAGGAGATGCCACACCACGAAATATGCGACTTGAATAAACAAGTGAATTAATTTTCATTGTTTTGTTTGCCGATAGTACCTGATTAATCACTTATTTGTCTACCTAGTATTATATTATGAAAGCTACTATCTGGCGGATGGGCCAAAACTACCCAAAAAAAATTAGGCCTCAGTTTCGGCAATTAAATTTCTTCCCAATGGGTCCGTTAGTGAAGCGGGATGATAAGTGCGACGTTCGCTGATGCTTCTAGCGCGGTGTCGCCTCTAAGCGCAAGGCTCTGAACTGGCGCGAACTGTGAGATCTGAGCGGTGACCATGACATTATAAGGCGGAGAAATGAAGAAAAAAGTGTAGTGCAAGTTCCTTGGGTGCTTTCAAGAATGTCTACCGTTTGTCTCATGTCTATAAACTATGTAAACACGCATTTTAGTCATTTTAACTCTTCTAAAATTACAGTTTGAAAACTGTAATACGAAAACAGAACTACTCCTCAGCCCTCAAGTGTTTTTTTTTTAATTTTTTTTTTTTTGTAAACAGACACCACTTTGGCGTGGCTTCTGTGCGCCCAGGTAGCGAGGGCCTATCACAATCAAACAATGGGGTGTGGCTGTGTGTTGTACGTGAATACGATACGTAACAGGTTATATTTTCTATACAAAATATGAAATAATTAATTTTTTATTTTAACACCATATATATTCACTGTAACTATTTTACACTTATGTTTTATATATGCACTCGATAGATTTTGACGAGAGCTGAGGATTGAAACTCAAAACGAACGTCGTAGTTTCTCCGAGTCAAAAGTTATACTAAATGGAAATCTCGAAACGCAGCAAAATGACCTCAAAATGGCGGCGCTTCCCCCTCCACAGCTAGCGATGCGTCACAGTCCTCACTTAGCGTAACTAATTCTTTGATCATTTAGCTATCCAGTGGTGTAATTAAATTTTGGACGGAGATGATAGATATGTAGGTGCAACACCAAACTTATCCCCCGATTTTGTCGTCTTTCGTTTTTTGAATTGCCTCCCAATATGGAAGCAATTGTAAAGACGTATTCACGTCAAAACCCTTAGGCCGCAGATACACCGCTCTCTGAACGACATCAAGTAAACATGTTCAACTTATACTTGAGGTTACACACAATCTGGACATGTTCCTTTCGATGCCATTTCTCATCCAACCTAAACAGGTTGGCGAAGTAGTTCAGAACGACATCTCTTCTACGTAATCCTCTGACTGGCTGTTGAGCATTGAGACTATATACAGTACTGTGAGAAAAACGCAAGATGGGACAAATTTCCTCTGGCACAAGTGGATGCAGATTTCGCGAAAAGATTCCGAGATTAGTAAGTTACTGTAGCATCGTCTGTGTTTCGTGATTGGGTGAATATCTTTCAGGCGCATGTCGATTGTTACAACACCAATCACAGTGATTCAGTGCGGAAGCAAATGCATCCTGAGTGGCTCGGTCTAAAAAAGAAACGACTTCTATCGCAGACGGCCGCCAATCACAAGGAAGAAACCTCTGGTGCGGGTATGCCTTGTTGCAATCTAATAGGCGTTCAGAATTATTCGCGAAAATTGCCTTCCCCTAGTAATACGTTACCGACTGCAACAAAAAAGATAGACAGGTGTGTGTGTGTGTGTGTGTATATATATATAGTTTTGAAATCGATGCTGGCGATAATTCTCTAACAGAGGTACACTCGCTCAAATAAATGGGATCCACTGAACACATTAATTTCATGATCGCAGACAATTGGTTTCGGAGCCGAGCACACTTCATACAAACTGCCGTGTGACCGTACACTTTCACGTTTGTAAACTTGCAGTAGATTGGCGTTCCGTATAACCGCACCCTTAAGCTGGAAAATTAAAAATGAAAAAAAAAAAAATTGTTCTGTTAGTCCATTTTCTTTGTTTTTCTTTGTTTGTTGACCATATTCCTGTTATGGAATATTATGTGGTGTTTATATATTGTTGACAACAGCAAATTTTTTGCTTAATTTGTGTTTTTGTCTTTTGTGTTTTTTGTAGTTTTCTTCTACAGACTTACATGTGCTTAGCGTATGTCCAAAAGCTTACATCAAGTCATGCACTCCCATTGCACAAATCTTTCAAAGATAATACACACACACGTGTCTGTGCGCACGTGTATTCATTCGCCGGACAGAAGGAAATAACTGCCGGAAGAGCTCGGGGCTGCCCGCGGGGCAAGGGGAAGCACGGACGTGGGCGTGCACGCATGTGTGTATTCGCAGTGGTGTCTCATCGGGCCACTTCCAACCCGGAGATCGTGCGTCACGCCGCAGACGACGCACCTCTTATCGCCCCCGCCCGGCGCGTTATCTGCGCAAACATAACCCCGTTACAGGTACAGCACCGCGCCAAGAGCCACGTCCACAGGGTCCACACGGTCCACACGGTCCACACGGTCCACACCGAGATCGCCTCGGTCCACGTTCCGCTGTTTGTTTCGGGTCGTTACCACAACGCCGAAATACCACAACGCCGAACGTACAATAACGCCGAATACCATAACGCCGAATGCCAAATTGACCGCAACGCCGACAGCTAGAAAACTGCTGTGTACCACAACGCCGAAATACAGTAAAGCCGAAAAATGTTGCTGCGGGGAGGGGAGGCCACAGGAGCAAAATGAAAAACAACTGAATTAATTTGTGTGCTAACCTTACCTAACCTAACCTTTATGGCAGTCCTGCAATGACATTTTTCGGCGTTAATGTATTTCGGCGTTGTGGTACACAGCAGTTTTCTAGCTGTCGGCGTTGCAGTCAATTTGGCATTCGGCGTTATGGTTTCCGGCGTTATTGTACGTTCGGCGTTGTGGTGCGTCCCCGTTTGTTTCTCTCCGGTCAGCCACCATCAACACGTCGAGCGTCGAGAATTTGAATATTAAACTGCTCTGGCAGAAACGGGCAGACGTTGTCTAGCCAGTGATTACTTATTTATATCTGTATATCTCAAATGAATGGCTTGTATGTAATCTAGGATCCATAAAGCCTTGGAAATGGTATTCCATTTTAATCTCAATATGGTACGTGGTGGCGGAACCGGCAGAGGAGAAGACGGCACAGCACATACTTTCACACAGCCTTTAACACACACTTTCACACAGCCTTTAACACACACTTTCACACAGCCTTTAACACACACTTTCACACAGCCTTTAACACACACTTTCACACAGCCTTTAACACACGCTTTCACACAGCCTTTAACACACGCTTTCACACAGCATTTAACACACGCTTTCACACGGCCTTTAACACACACTTTCACACAGCAATTAACACACGCTTTCACACAGCATTTAACACACGCTTTCACACGGCCTTTAACACACACTTTCACACAGCAATTAACACACGCTTTCACACGGCCTTTAACACACACTTTCACACAGCAATTAACACACGCTTTCACACGGCCTTTAACACACACTTTCACACAGCCTTTAACACACACTTTCACAGCCTTTAACACACGTTTTCACACAGCCTTTAACACACACTTTCACAGGGCCTTTAGCACACACTTTCACACAGCCTTTAACACACACTTTCACACAGCCTTTAACACACACTTACACACAGCCTTTAACACACACTTATACTTTTACTTTTAAACACAACTTTATACACACTCTTTCACGGCCTTTAACAGCATTTCACACACACTTTTTAAGTTTATGTTAAGAACTATATTAGTAATAATTTTGTTTGGCTTTATACATCAAAATAACTCTAAAATAAACGCGTAAGGCAGTAAACAAATAAGGTAATATTTGAACTGATGGCAGCCACCGAGACACCGAGGCAGGGAGACCCCCCGCCTGTCCGCGGGTCGCCGCGTGCGAGGACGTAGCGTGACCGCGTGACGTGCGGCGCGCACGACTGCGTGCAGTCCATAGAGCAGCGGCCAGGTAGACACGCCGTGCGTTAGTGCGTGCGGGCTACGCAGAGTCCAGAGTCAGGGAGGCTTGTTTGACAGCGTCCAACGTCTCGCTCCACACACATCTGTGTCTTAGTTTCAAAACAGGCACACTTATTGCCAAATAACTTTCTTTGAAGGAGTACCTGGCCGAAAAAAAAAAGTAATGGTAGTAAACCGCTGCTATAGACTTTTGTCGAAATAGAACTGCGAGCGCAGTCATTAAACGTAATAACAGCAAACAAGTTCATTATCACACTTCATGTTTTTGCAATGCAAATATACTTAGTTAAAAAAAAGGCACTATCGCAACAAAGAAAACAAAAGAAATGTTTGCGTGGAGTGCACGCACGATTTAAGTGAAACTTCTTGCTTATTAATTATAGTAGAGACAAATTATTTACATTTTCCATCACACTATTTAAAAAAAAAAAGAATGATACTTATTGAGAAAATGGTCCAAATAAATCTATTTGCCACACGAATAAATAAATAATAGATAATTTAAATGATTAAAAAAATGGTAGCATCAGTTCTAGCTGTTACGAAAACTGAAGAGTAGACGAACACAAGCAGCGTTGAGAGAGTTCCGTAACATAAGTGGCGTAGCCAGGATTTGTGTATGGGGGGTGTTAAGAAGCATGCGCCCCCCCCCCACCCCCCGTATTCGGGAAAATTAGGATTTTAAGGTGTAAAATAGTGCTATTTTAGCAGTTTTCGGTATTTAAATTTAAAAATTGTAATGGTAAAATTTTTATTAATTTTAATATGAAATTTGTTTGAGTGATGAATAAGAAATTAATTAAAGATTTGGTTCTAAGGGGGGGGGGGGGTTGAACCCCTAAACCCCCCCCCCCCCCCCCCCTGGCTACGCCCCTGCGTAGCATCATTGCTGCGTCATTTCTAGGGACTGGTAAAATTCGCGGTTTCAATGACCACTAGGAGAGACTCCACGATTCTCTATGTACTCGGGCAACTATCACCTGGTCATTGGCTACCGACTCGGGACACCTGTTTACTGTGATTCTTATGATTCGACACTTCTTTTGTTGAGTGTTTGCCATTGGCTCAGAGACCTTCAGGTAAATTGCGGTCCAATCACTGACGCAGCATTAAGCTAAACGAGTTTGGATTCCAGCCTGTCTCGAAAAGGAATCCGCGAATTTTTCCGGTCTCTAATCATTTATACCTCTCCCCTGCCGTCTTCCCATTCGACCGCTAGCACATGCGTTGGAGTGGCGTCGCCGCTGACGCACTCTCCTCTACCGGTTCCCCCCACCACTGGGGACAGGAAAAATTCGCGGTTTCAATGACCTGTGGGATGAACTCCACAGTTCTACGTACACTCGGTCAAATGTCACCCACTCATTGGCTGCTGTCTTGTGAGACGTCCCAACGTAGAAGCCTGTGATTCGATAAAGCTTTGGTCGGGTGTTTCTCATTGGCCCAGAGTCATCCAGGTGAGTTGCGAGCCAATAGCAGAGGCAGCACTGATGTATAACTACATGAATTTTAAGCTGTCGTGAAATGAAACCGCGAATTTTTTCCGGTCTCTACCCATCACGTACCCCAACTATTGTTGCCCTCTCAGCAAAGGAGTCTAACTCGAGTGAACCGGGACGGTGCGTGTGGCTACACCGGTCACTTCCGGTGACCTCGCGAGAACCGGCTGGGGTCGGCGCGCGTGGGAGAACATGGCCGCCGCCGCTCGGGTCACCGAGTCCTGGCATTCCGTATTCAGGCGGCGGCGGGTCGCGTCCATAAACAACACCGGCGGGGGCGGCGACCTTGCGCCGGCCTCCTCCGCCCCCCGGCGAACACGTGTGTGTGTGTGCACATCACGTCCACGTCTCAGCTCTCGGTATAGGGATCGTCCATTAATCACGCGAGGCTCGAAAAGGGGGGTTCGGAAAAATCACGAAATATCACAAGGGGGGAGGAGGGGTGTAGAGAGATATCACGTGTATTTATTTTTTTCACGCGATTTCTACTAAAACCGAAAAGCGACGCGTGACCTTGACTCGCCGTAGCCAGGCAACAATATCCCCGCCCGCCGCAACATGAACCACCCGGCTCGGCTTGCCAGCCGCCAGTAAGTCTGTGATTTTGGCGTCGAATATACATGCTGTGCTTAATTTTCCAGAATTAAATTAGATTATACCTATATTTAAAGATAATATTCTGAAATTTTTAAAAATATTTTGTACCGAAAAAATACACGTGATTTGTTGGGGGGAGGGGAGGGGGTAGTCTAAAACCTCACCACAAATCACTGGGGGGGAGGGGCGTTAAAAATTTGCTAAAAAAAACATCACGTGATTAATGGACGACCCCATACGCAGAGACCGGAAAAATTCGCGAATTCATTTCACGATAGGCTAAAATACAAATAGTTATATCTCAGTGCTGCCTCTGCTATCGGCTCACAACTCACCCGGATGACTCTGGGCCAGTGAGAAAACATTCAACCGAAGCTGTGTCGAATCCAGGGGCGTAGCCAGGGGGGGGTTTTAGGGGTTCAAACCCCCCCCTTAGCACCAAATCTTTAATTAATTTCTTATTCATCACTCAAACAAATTTCATATTAAATTAATAAAAACAAATTTACCGTTACAATATTTAAATTTAAGTACCGAAAACTGCTAAAATAGCACTATTTTACACCTTAAATTCCAAATTTTCCCGGGGGAGGACCCCCGGACCCCCCGCTTTAATACGGGGGGGGGGGGGGGGGGTGAGGCCATGCTTCTTAACACCCCCCATACACAAATCCTGGCTACGCCACTGGTCGAATCACAGGCCGCTTACATTGGGACACCTTCACAAGACAGCAGCCAATGAGAGGGTGACATTTGACCGAGTGTACGTAGAACTATGGAGTTCATGCTACAGTTCATTGAACCCGCGAATTTTTCCGATTCCCTAGGTATACGGCATTCGGCAAGAGTCATGCATACTTCGCGAAAAGATTCCCGAGGCTGGCTGAAAGTTAAAAAACACTTGTAGCATCGTCTGTGTCTCGTGATTGGGTGAATTTCTCCCAGGTCGATTTCGATTGTTACAACAACCAATCACAGTGAGTCAGTGCGGAAGCAATGCACGTCCTGAGTGGCTCGGTCAAACAAGGCAACGACTTCCCTGGCACACGTCCGCCAATAACAAGGAAGAAACCGCTGGTGCGAGTGTAACTTGTTGCAGTCTAATAAGCGTTCAGATTTATTCGCGAAAAATGCCTGCCCCCTAGGCATTCGGCAAGAGTCATGCCTAGAGACCGGAAAAATTCGCGGATTAATTTCACGATATGCTAGAATCCAAACAACTGTACCTTTATATTGCTTCTGTGATTGGCTTACGGTTTATCTGAAGGACTTTGAGCCAATGGAAAACCTTCAACCAAAAAAGTATCGAATCGCAAGCGTCCCAGTTGACGGGTGTCACGAGTCAATAGCCAATGAGCTGGTGGCATTTGCCTGAGTGTGTAGGGGGTTGTGGAGTCTATCCTAGAGGTCATCGAAAGCGCGAATTTTTTCAGTCTCTGGTCATGCCGTGAACGGGACGGAAATGTGTAACCACTGGTGCTGCCAACTGTGGCGGCTGACGTTATGCGAACCGAAGTTCGCCAAGTCCAAGGGAAACTTTATGGCATCAACTGTTAAATTAATTTTTAACAAGATTGGCAGTAGTGAAGTAGCTTGGCTTCTGGGTTGTAGCCGTGCCCTTGGCGAATAATTCTACCGACGTTTCGGTCGACATTGCAGTCGCCATCATCAGGGAGCAGTTACCTGATGATGGCGACTGCAATGTCGATCGAAACGTCGGTAGAATTATTCGCCAAGGGCACGGCTACAACCCAGAAGCCAAGCTACTTCAGACAATGGCCGTGAAAGCCTGCGAACATTATTAAGATTGGCAGTATTGTGATAGAATTCATTGTCGATTTACCACACTAATCTACCTTTAATTTAATTACTTGTCCAAATTTTTGGTAGATTGGGCAACTGTTGTCGCCATTTCACGCGAACCTTTGACATGTTCGACCTATTACACAATAAAAATAAAAATAAAAAAATCTTGGAGATATTATGTTAGTTGACTTTTGTTACAATATTTTCCAAACTCATTGGCAAATTTGAAGAGTTTCTAATAATAATTAATAAATATTAACATTTTAATATCTTAATATATTAGATAATAATTACTAGGGACTGGAAAAATTCGCGGGTTCAATGACCTGTAGTATGAACTCCATAGTTCTACGTACACTCGGTCAAATATGACCCACTCATTGGCTGCTGTCTTGTGAGACGTCCCAACGTTGCAGCCTGTGATTCGTATAAAGCTTTGGTCGGGTGTTTCTCACTGGCCCAGAGTCATCCAGGTGAGTTGTGAGCCAAAAGCAGAGGCAGCACTTGAGGTATAACTATTTGTTTTTTAGCGTATCATGAAATGAATTCGTGAATTTTTTCGGTCTCTATATATTAGATAATAATTACGTGTAAATGGTGTGTGCTGTCTGCGCCGGGCACAGACATGGCAACGCGGGCACGTCTGGCAACACCGGACAGTTGCACGCGCGGGGGAACTCTGGGCGCTATCGCGGTATGCGCGGTGTCAGCGCTCCGTGGAGGAGTACCCGGGTGGGGGATATGGGGGGGGGGGGGATATGGGGGGAGGGTGTTTGAACACAGAGCCCTTTGTTTCCGTGTGTCGGGGCAGAGTGTGGCACACGGGGGCTACAGGTTCCCGAGCCGGCACGCACCAGCACCCGACATTACGAATTGCATTAACAAAAAACGTGTACCTACGTGGAGTCCACGCGCAACATAAGTGAAACTTTCGTGTTTATTAGGTATAGGTAGAGATAAATTATTACCACCTATTTTTTTTATTGAACAAGAGATAATAATTTAGAATATTTAAGAGTAGTATGTAAATGTTTCTCCGGGCGCAGGCGCCAGGCGGTGGTGAGTGGTGCCGACCGCCATCTTGGATTTGTGACGTCAAGGCAGCCATCTTGGACTCAAAAATGACTCAAAATTCCTTAAAAATTCCCGTTTTGAGGAAAAATTTCTCGTATTCTTCCACAAAAATTAGGATTTCCATGTCTACAGCCTCCGATAAGCCTGTTTTAGGAATTTGTGTTCTTTCTAAGGCAAAAGTATTTTGAGGTTTTTCGAAATCCTAATTTTTGAAATTTTGTGGAAGAATACAAGCCATTTTTCCTCTAAACGGGAATTTTTGAGTCATTTTGAGGAATTTTTGAGTTCAAGATGGCTGCCGTGACGTCACAAATCCAATATGGCGGTCGGCACCAGTCACCACCGCCTGGCGCCTGCGCCCGGAGAAACATTTACATACTACTCTTAAGGATGCGGGTATAATCTCAAATGAAAAAAAAAAAAAAAAAAAAAACTTTTTCCACGCCCTGCTCTCGAATACGTTCACTGGCACTTTTTGTCGCCTCTTTTGGCGGTTTATTCCCACGTTGCCTTCGATATCTCTTATCTGCTTCTGCCTTGTTTCTAGGCATGGTGATGTTATATCACGATCTCCAACTGAATAAAATGAAAGAACGAAAAAAAAAAACTTCCAATCGAACATAAAATAAAACTTATAAAGTCTGTCTTTCAAATATAGGTACAAGTAATTTTGACATTTCAAATCAAATTATTCACATACCAAAATAAATTACACTTATAAAGCTAACCTCTTAAGTTTTTACATTTTCATTTACACTATTTACATAAAAAAACTATTTTCCACACGAATAAATAAATTGCAGATACAGTAAATAAAATAAATAAGGTAGCGTCAATCGTCAGCCGTTACCTAAACTGAGGAGTAGACAAACACAAGCAGTGTTATGAGAATTTCGCAGTATCACTGCTGCGTCATTTCTACCTCTCTCCTGCTGTCTCCCCTTCAAGCCGTTACAACTAGCATATAGCATGCGGCGCTATGTACCTATCCCTCCCCATTGCCGTCCTCCCATTCGACCGCTAGCGCATGCGTTCCCCCACCATGTACGCAACTATTCCTCTCATACGATCGAAATTTTCGTAACGCTCGAAAATTGTAGCTCCCAAGAAAAAAAATCACTTCAAAAGTAGTAAGAAAGAGAAAACAACTAAAATTCTTTAAAGGCGAATCAGATGTCATGATTCCTTTATTCTCTCCTTCGTTTTCTAATAACAAGTTGGAACGTAAAAAAATGTACTTTGTTGTCAAGTGAAAGATATGAATGTCAAGCTTTATTTTATTTATTTATTTTTACGTTGCAAACATTATTAATCACGGTATATAATCATAAAAACTTTCGAATAAATGCTTATAACTAGGGACACCTGTATTTCGCGAATACATTTCGTGTCAAGGTATTTCACAAAATACTGTAGCTTTTCTCCTGTGGTTATTGGTTGAGGTCGGTGAGAGGCAGTGGCGGATCCAGGATTTTGGTTTGGGAGGGGCTTGACCCAGCTGAGGCTAGGCTTTATCAAGGCAAACACTAAAACAATAGTGGACCCAGATGCTTTTGGAGGGGGCTTGAGCCCCTTAGCCCCCCCCCTCCCCGCCCCCTCTGGATCCGCTACTGGTGAGAGGTGTCGTCCCGCTCTTGACGGGGCCAATGAGAATGTGGTCACCGTACTGCTGCTCCCTCACGATTTGCCATGACTCTTAGAAAAAGCTACAGTGTTTTGTGAAACACCTTGACATGAAATTAAATCGCGAAATACAGGTGTCTCTACTTATAACCCGAAAAATACAGCACTGTTTCAATTTTTTTTTAAATTCAGAATAGTGATTAATTGGCTTATCAACTTTTCTTGACTTGTAATTAGTTTATGGGACAGGCACCTCGCGCTCAGGCGGATCTTGAAAGGCACGCCATGCTCGCTATGCCACAACTAAGCACAATCCACACCGGCTGCGAAAATATTCCCAGTTCAATTTTCACCTTAAGGGGATTTCCCCGTTCCACTAATAGTAGGGGGGGGGGGGGGCGCTTCCACAGAGCTATAATACAACCTAGCCCATTGGCACTTGCGAATGAGGGAGGGGAGGGGGTCCACCCCCTTCCCATTTGCCTGGGACGAGTTCGAATTACGAGCGAAACTTTCTTTCTTGAATAATGAATATGACCCTGTGTGCATGTGTGTGTATATACATCCATATATAAACTTTTGAATTATGGCGTAGGGGCTATGGTACGTGAAACTAGGTAGAAATGTTCCGGAAATCGCATCATGGTAGGGACTGAATTATGTAGACTTTCTTTGAAATATAATTTTTTAAAAAAATAATAGTTTGGTACACACTCCACAAAACAATTAACTAATGTATACAGCAATGAAGTGAAACCACTCTTCCTGATAGTTACACTTTCCGTAATGCTCCGAGCATTACATCACAAACCCCCCCCCCCCCCCCCCCGCGCGGGGGTTACTCTCCGATGACGTCATCGCCTCTACTGTAAAGAAGTTTCACTTCAAAAAAATGTTACAAAGTCGTATGTAGAGACCTGCAAAATTCGCGGTTTCGATGGCCTTCAGGATAGACTGCACATACCCCTGTACACTCGGGCAATTAACGCAAGTTCATTGGCTGCCCACAGCTGGTTTGTCTGTGATTCGATCCTTCTTTGGTTGAGGGTTTATAACTGGTTGAAATTCGTCCAGATGAACAGTAAGCCAACAGCAAAATTATCTAAGAGGTATATGTGTTTGAATTCTAGCCTATCGCCGAATGAATCCGCGAATTTTGCAGGTATCTACGTATAAGGCATCTGATGCTCGAAGTACTTCGATCCACAGCAGCAACAGTCAATGTGAGAAAGTGAATTAGCGAGGAGGGACGCGAGGTAGTACTAGTGGGTCAGTGTTTGTCCATTCAGGCTCGGTGCAAGCGAACAACTTCCCACTTGCGGGAGTCGTCTTATCGTTGCGGCACTTGAACTACTAGCGTCTATCCGCTCCCTTCCCCCTCCTTCTCTCTCACACCACTTGGAATAAATAAGGAGGTTCACCGCCAACACAGAAGGTCCCGAGTGGCACTAGTCGCGAAAAGGTCTACATGATTTGATAACTGCATTTTTGTTTTTCGACGTCTCAATCCAGCTTATGGTCGCACATCAAATATAATTACTTGGAGAGTGTACAACAAAATCACGTGGAACCTATCCTTAAAAAAAAATATAGCTTTTTAACATAAAAATTTGCATTGATCATGCAAGTAGAAGAGTTATTTTATTTTATTACTGGTTTCGCATTGAAACTGCTGCTTCGTTCATAGCTCCCGCGCGGCCTAGCATTCCCCACCCCCGTTCCCCTCCGCCGCTTCTACCGAGATTTCCCTCTCCATTTCCGACCTCCCACCCCTTTTTAGTTCGCCTCCGCCGCACTAGCGCTGTCTGTCGGGTGCTGCTATATAAGCTGCTGTAAGAGCTTGTCTTCCGGTTGCGGTCGGAGATGGAGGACGGGTCAGTATCGGCGGTGCCGTTGAGCGAAAATTGTAGATCGTAAGTGCATGCGCGATATGGTCGTGCCTTTATTTAGCCATTTTACATAGCCCGTAGATGTCTTAACGTAACTCGCCATAGCGGTTTGTTGCTATTGGGCTGTAAATTCTGCGCCCCGCAGATCTGCCTGCTGTTTTGTTGTGTGGTTTGCATTGCCACTTGTTCGTCTTCCCTTTATAGCATTTCATGCTTTTAACATAATGCGTCCGCAGTTGTATAGGACGCCTAGTTTTTCAGTTGGGCAGTATTGTTAAAATTGTTTTCCTGGTTGTTCTGCCCTGTATTGGTATCGCGTCATGTGCAGCGGGCCCTATACCACGGGCTAGCTTAAAACAACCTCCGCCCGCACCGAACTGCCGTCCTTGTTGTCGACGCGTCGTCAAACTCTATGTAACTTGTAATTAGATTTGGGCATTTGGCCAGCAATGCATGCTACAGTAATTGGACCTTGGTTTAGAGCATGCGTGCGTTCTTGTTGCTAAATATTTATTTCATGTTGGCTGGGCTTTGGGCTATTTACTCATGCTTGTGCTCAATACTCGTGAACGTTTTCGCATCAAAAATTAGTCCCCTATACAAATTTATTTGTACGCCCACAATTGGGCAGATCCTAGCTGTCTTTGCTGTCGGAACGTCGTTTGTGTAATTGTACATTTGTAACCGGAGATTTATGTCATCACGTTGTCTGTTAATAATAAATATTTTGATTAGATATTTTGTCGGTAATCATGTGGCACAGTATTAACATACTCTAGGTCACACTCTGCTGATCCCTACTGGAAGGGATTGCCTCTCCTGGTTACCCTCAAACGCGTGAGAGATTGTAGCATGTTAGAAACTTGATTCAAGCACGTTTCAGCATATTATACATGAAAAATGACCCTGTTATGTAAAATAATAATAATAATAATAATAAGTCATGAAGATGTGCAGATATTGGTATCCTCGGTTATTTCGTAGGCAACCTGGTCTCCTGGCACTGCGTAACGTGGAGATCTCCCATGTTGCCCAATGACGTGGCCTCACTGTTGCAGGAGCTGGTGCTCAGGTCCAACGACACACAGAGGATCCCAGAGACCACCACCTCTCTCCTGGTCAGCAACTGCTCCAAGGTGCTCGTACAGCAGCACGCGCTGCGAGGGCTACAGGCGCTGCGCAGCGTGGAGATCTCCAATGTCTCCCAATGACGTGGCCCCACTGTTGCAGGAGCTGGTGCTCAGGTCTAACGACACCCAGAGGATCCCCGAGACCACCACCACTCTCCTGGTCAGCAACTGCTCCAAGGTGCTCGTACAGCAGCACGCGCTGCGAGGGCTACAGGCGCTGCGCAGCGTGGAGATCTCCAATGTCTCCCAATGACGTGGCCCCACTGTTGCAGGAGCTGGTGCTCAGGTCTAACGACACCCAGAGGATCCCCGAGACCACCACCACTCTCCTGGTCAGCAACTGCTCCAAGGTGCTCGTACAGCAGCACGCGCTGCGAGGGCTACAGGCGCTGCGCAGCGTGGAGATCTCCAATGTCTCCCAATGACGTGGCCCCACTGTTGCAGGAGCTGGTGCTCAGGTCTAACGACACCCAGAGGATCCCCGAGACCACCACCACTCTCCTGGTCAGCAACTGCTCCAAGGTGCTCGTACAGCAGCACGCGCTGCGAGGGCTACAGGCGCTGCGCAGCGTGGAGATCTCCAATGTCTCCCAATGACGTGGCCCCACTGTTGCAGGAGCTGGTGCTCAGGTCTAACGACACCCAGAGGATCCCCGAGACCACCACCACTCTCCTGGTCAGCAACTGCTCCAAGGTGCTCGTACAGCAGCACGCGCTGCGAGGGCTACAGGCGCTGCGCAGCGTGGAGATCTCCAATGTCTCCCAATGACGTGGCCCCACTGTTGCAGGAGCTGGTGCTCAGGTCCAACGACACCCAGAGGATCCCCGAGACCACCACCACTCTCCTGGTCAGCAACTGCTCCAAGGTGCTCGTACAGCAGCACGCGCTGCGAGGGCTACAGGCGCTGCGCAGCGTGGAGATCTCCAATGTCTCCCAATGACGTGGCCTCACTGTTGCAGGAGCTGGTGCTCAGGTCCAACGACACACAGAGGATCCCAGAGACCACCACCTCTCTCCTGGTCAGCAACTGCTCCAAGGTGCTCGTACAGCAGCACGCGCTGCGAGGGCTACAGGCGCTGCGCAGCGTGGAGATCTCTAATGTCGCCGAGCTGGAGGTGCGCAGTCACGGCTTCGACTGGAACGAGAGTATCGCAGCGGAGGGAGTCCCGCCCCGCGGCATCGTGGTCAGGATCGTCAACGCTAGTCTGCCGGCCGTGCCGAGCTACGCCTTCCGGGGGCGCCTGGACGCGGTGCTGCTGACCGGCGTGAGGGTGCGCGTCGTCGAGACCTTCGCGTTCGTCAGCCTCTCGGGCATGGAGCGGCTGGAGCTGGTGGACTGCTCCGTCGACGAGCTGCAGTCGCAGGCGCTCAAGAGGTTCTCCGTGCAGTACCTGGTGGTGTCTGGCGGCAGGCTCGCGCTCCTGCCCAGCCACGCCCTCATGGACCTCGAGGTGCACCGGGAGGTGCTCATCAAGAGGGTCGCCATCGACACAATGCACAGCGCAGCGGTCCGGATCGTGAACCCCCTCACCTTCAGGATGATCGACTCGACGGTGGGGCGCATGGCCGGGGAGGCCCTGAGGGTCTCCACGCGCGGGCCCATCATCGTCCAGAACAACAAGTTCGCGTCCCTGGGCGCGGGCGCCTTCCTGGGCTTCTCCGTGGACCAGCAGTTCCGCGCCAGGCACGGCCGGCAGGAGCTCATCTTTGAGAACAACACCATCGCCGGCTTCACCAACAACTCGCTGGTGGTGGACGGCACGTGCTTCGACCCGAGGTTCTTCCGGGTGTACGTGGACCGCGCGTGCTCGTGCGAGGCGCTGGAGTCCTGGAGCTTCCAACTGGTGACATTCTCCTCGGGGTCCCTGCCGCGGGCGGGCTCGCCCCAGCCTGCGGAGGTCCTCACGGGCTTCTGGTGCCGGCAGAAGCTGGACCGGCAGCCGTACGTGCGCTTCCAGGAGTACAGCAACTACCACTGCGGCTACACGACGCGGAACGTGTACGTGTTCATCGCCGCCATCGTGGCCGGGCTCTTCGGCCTGCTGCTGATCGTCCTGCTGGCGATACTCGTCTGGAGGCGGCGGCGCGCCAGGAGGCAGAAGGAGTGGATCAACGTGCCGCCCGGCGAGCGGGACGACGCCAAGAAACCCACCAAAGACCGGCCCGTCGGCGACCGCCGGCTCAAGATGGTGGTGCCCGACGGCAGGACGTACCGCGAGACGGAGCTGCACGTCATAGTGGAACGCGCAGAGCCGCTGAGACAGCCGAACTGAACCGCGCCCGTACCGTACACGTCCCATATCACGGCGAAGACTGAACACTTAGCTAGTATTAAATTTTGCGTGTTTTTTAAAAGCATTAATAATGCAACAAGGTACGACTATGAAATGGTCACTTTAATATAAATCATTAGACATTAGTCATTTGTTAAAACAGCACAAAATTAATTTTGTCTATACCTTTAGCAATGTTTGTACTTACTAAATATTAAATATCTAAGTTCCTTGAATGTAAACACCAAAACTAGATTGATGTAAAATTTTAACCAAAAAGTTTAAATCATAGGATATGAAAGTCAAGTTTAATTTCTATTGTTTGTGCATTTTATAAAATGCAATTACTAATCATTCGAGTCCCACCTAAGAAGCAAACAGGATTGAATACGCCTGCAAGTTTGAAGAAGTAAGCACCTGACTTTATTAACATAAATTGCAGTAAACTGTACAAACTAAACTCACAAATTTCAGCAAGAATTTTTAGGTCTTTCTTTGCCAGACACTAGATATTTAACCGTTAAGTAACAGTTTTAATTGATACATATGTGTTTTGTTACCACAATAGATTTGTTAGTTCAATAGGGCTTCTGCAATGTGCACATGTGAACTCTGAGCACATCAGTAAGAGAGATGTATAGATTTTATTTTAAACCTAGTGTGAATTTTATTCATGGCGTTCATTGCCAAAGACTGTTGAAAATGTCACTAACTTTACAATAAGCATTTGATGTTGAGGATAGGTCCTGGAAATTTATAGGATTGAACAGTTAAAATTCTGTATGTTTGTTTTTGTACCTGTATGGTAAAAATGTTGAAATGTTTATTTCTTGTATACACAGGTTGAGTACATTTCTATTCTAGGACATTATAACTAAAAGCAAGTGTGTTTGTAAGTGGCACTACTACTGAATCTGCTGTTTATGTATCTGGCAGTTAATTCCTTTATTTCACTTGATGGTAATGTTTATTTTCATTCCAATATCTTTCTCACACTTTATTTTGACTACTTTTTTCCTCTCTACTTTAGATCCCTGATCTTACCTACAGTTTCATCACATTTTACATTACAAGTTTCAATGAATCTCACCAAAAAAATTGACCTAACCAAAAAACATCAACCCAAACAGTCAAATTTGATGTGTATGACAAATAGAGACAAACTAAAAAAAAAAGAGAATTAAACATGGCAAATTACTATGTGCCTACATGCTACAAATAATACTAATTTCTTTTTGCTTTGTGGAGTGGTTTAGCAAAGGTGACAGGTAGAGTATAACACAAAATTACACTGAGAGCTCCATGTGTCATTTTTCAAAACATTCTGTTTCACTGCAAAACTGTTACGTAAAAATCTTCTGTGATTAACCTCATCTATAACGCAAAAGCAGAAATATTTCTTGCGTTAAGTAGGTGCAGGGCAGTTCCAGGTAGTATACGGAAGAGACAGCTAACTACATGGGTTGAAGAAGCAAAGTACCGGTAATATAAACACAATGAATCACAGTTTATAACAAAATACTTCTCAGAACAAAATCAAAACCAAGATAGTTTGAACTAAGATTTTTAAAAAATTAGAGAACAGGTAGGTAGCCTTCTCCTGCATCCGTCCATTAAATTTTGCTTAAATGTCTATTGATGACTAAATGAGATTGTGAATTATTTGTGTAAAACTTGCAACAGTGCAAGACTAGCACTTTACTGCAAAAATATTCATGACACTTTGCTAATTTTGTAGCTTCTTGATGTGTCTCAGACATGCGATACCATTACATGCTCTTGCTAAAAATACATAATTAATGGCACTGTACCTTCTATCAACTAATTTATCTACAGAATAAGAAAAATGTATCTGTTACAAAAACAATAACCAATATTATTCAAATTTTGTTCTGTAGCATTTCCAACGGTTGTTCCATGATATACGTATTGGAAATTGCTTTTTGTAGTTAGTTTTTGCACTGGAATTTTTCTCCACCTGATCTGCTATTTGTGATAAGCCAAGAAAATAATAGTAATTTAAGTTGTTGCCCGTAGAACTGTGATGCGGCCAAGCCGGAAAACTGCCCCGTGGGGTCTCGCAACCAGCGACTTGTCATTTCTTATTTGTCTAGTTTCCTGTGGAAAATATAAACATTAATATGGGATGAAAAAAAAAGAAGGTTTTAATTGCTATTAGCAAGTCATTCAAAGTGCTGGACCTTTAGATTTCAATTGAACTTTCATGATTTCTTATTAGAAAAACTTATTATATTGCCTCATATAATCATGAATTTTCACAAGAATTTGATGGTTAACATTAATAAGACCAACCCGAGTATAATTTTTTGAGACAGAACATTAAAATTTCTTGGAATAAATTAGCACATCAATGGTCACAATTCAAGTTGGTTGGCCCCTCTCCAAAATATCAGAGCCCAGGAAAGATCAGGACCACTACTAATGGCAGCCACTCACTACAAGTTTATTTTCTATTCTCCCAGATAGTAAAATGTATATAACTTTACTTCAACAGTCCCATCTTAAGTATTTCTTAAAATCCATTGTGGCTGTGAGCCCAAGTCTTAAGGTTTATCTGTTCAATTAACACACTTGATGTCTCTCACTGGTCGCATCAAAACTTATAATTTTCCTGCAAAAGTAATAATTGGTAGTTTGATTTTGTGTCTGCAGTCATATCAAGTATGTAACACAACATTACAACTGTATCTGTTGCATCACGTAGTTACGCATGGCTGTTTACTCCTAGCACACTAATTCTTGCAAAACCAACAACACACTTTTTATATTTTGAGAATGTCTAGTCCTGAGCTGCACTTGGCACTCAGGTACCACTTAATAATAATGTTCACACTTATTAATGCTCCCTATTGAAGTTAAACAGTTAACAGACTTCATTTATGTCCAGTGTGCATTTGGTTTGGTCTTAACTCACACCGAACCAAATAATTCAGAACCCAAACACCTTTGCTACCAATTACAATTTTACTCCTTTCTGCATTTCCACTTGTACGCTAAGACTGAATAACGTTTTATGCCATACAAATTTACTTAATTTGTAGGGGTTTATGAGTGTTCTCTGGCCAAATTAAGCATTAATGAAATAACTTGCATATTTTGGTAACAACAACAAACGTCTCCAGTTTTTCTGTGTCTATCATAGAAGTTAGAGGGAAGTATAGACTGTCCACTTCTTCAGTAGCTGCTGATACCCTGGATAGGGCTCAGGTGACAGGCTTCGAGGGATAAGGAATCATGTGCCATTAAGTGCAGAAGCAACTTATTGATTTACTTTTTTATTTTATTTTTGTTCTGTACTGCTCTGCTTAAATTAAAAACTTGGTACCACGTAAGTCGTTTAGTGCCTATCCTATGGTACAAATTCATCGCCATGGTCATAAAATTTAAATTTATAGTTTCGTATACAGAAACCTGATCGCATGCATGTCTTACATCAGAGATATTTTTCGCAGTGATAAAGATCAAATTTAAAAGCTCAATTAGTTTATTGCAAAACTATGTCACTGTATGACTTTCAAATGCTGTGTTTTTACTTCATTTTACTACTTCGCAGGACACTAAATAGTGATTCACGCAGGTTAAAGCAATTATTTTAAATTATGAAACATAATTTCAAATTAGCCACTTAGAACATCTTAAATTAATAGAACACAGCAACAGATGTGTCTAATGTCTAACTGGAGAGTAGCATCTTGAATTGAAAGCATACTTTACTTTTTAATAAATCATTATAAACCATGTGTGGTACAAATAAATTACATAAATTTGATGTTTACTGGTAAGATGGTCATACCAAGCCAAAGACGGTCTTAAATGCTGTGAAAAATAAGTCAAAACTTATGACTGTATTTATTGCATATCACAGATATTGTTTCATTTGTAAATATTACTGTAAACTTTTTTTGTGTTCCAAGTAAATCTGTGGAAAAAAATTACGAAAATTGGTTGAATTTTTACCTTATCCTGAACATTAAAAGAGAATGTTACTGACGGTTGTTATTGCCAATATTTCAGGCTGTTGAGCACTGAAAGGCTGGGCACTCCATCCATTACATGGTTTACGGATGACGCCTGGTCCCACCTTCCCGGTTACGACTCCCAAAACGGCCCGACGTTCCCACTTTTTCCAAAGAAAACTTGGGATCTGGCAGGCAATGTCTGCAGCCAGAACTGATGGCTCCATTTTCTTTCGATGAAATAGTTTAATAACACATCTTTAATGTATTTTTGGAGCAACTTGTAACGATATTGAGTAGCTGGAAGGCTTGTTGCAACAAGATGGCACTGCATGGACCATGCCATGCTTCTAATGTGTTCATTGCTCACATATGCCACTTCAGTGTGTCTACAAATACCTTAAATGACAGGACTTTTTCTAGCCCTTTTATTAAAATTTTCTTGCCTAATTTTTTTCATCACTATGCCTTTTTTTATATATAATAAAAATCTTATTCACAGGAACATGTCGATTTTTATGACAGAAAGCTCCTACTACTCATTTTTCATGTGCAAGGTGACAAAAGGTGAGGTGAGGTGTCACTAAAATGGTATTGAATTCCAGCACTGTTACTGTTTCATTCTAGACGTTTTAGTGACTTTCATAATTAGTTTTATTTTTGTTAATTTTTCATAATTAATGTGATATGTAGACACGATGACCTCCTCTAAGGCCACACAGTCTCTAAAATCCCCGGACCTGACGTCGCCAGAACTTACCTGCGGGCCTACCTGAAGAAGAAGGGCAATCTGTGATCGATGTCTAGGTAATTAACATTTGACATTTTTGGAAATAGGCCATGTTCTCCATGTTTTTATGTACGTATTCACCTTTGTTGTCCATTCTTGGCATTTTCCTGTGACATCAATCAATGACGTAAGTCCACAAGGTGTTTTCAATTAATCACCTCCAAACGCATCAGAAACTGAACCAGGAACATTCACGAATATGAGAACACATACGGAAAACGCACAGAATACGGTTCGAAGGGTACCACACTTACTGCGACGGGACACAACTCTCCCACGGTTACTTTCTAGTTTGAAGTTGAGAGCACCTCATACTAAGGTTTCTTTAGTGATTATAGGGGAATTTAAAAGGTAAAAGTTTATGTGGATCGCTCTGTATTTCCCACAATTGTGCAATTCCTCTCAACTGGTCCAATGTTTATTTTGATATGTGTTGGGACGACACACGAAGTGGGGAGGTCGTCTTACTTCTCCAGAAGTTGTCACTTCTCAATAGCAATATCACTTTATCATTTACCCAATTAAAAACCAAGATTTAAAAATGGTGGATTCAATATCTAACACACTTAACAGTATGTAAGTGACATATTATTTATTTTACTGCAACATTTAAAATTAATCAAAAATGTAATTCGACCACAAAATATAATTATTGGACTGCAGGAAGCTTCACCCTACTTCAAAATTTGGATGCCTCATTTGTTGGTCTGCATCTTAAGGAAGTTCTTATGCTTACTATTAACAATCAAATAAAAATTAGTAGCTTTTTTCCAACTTACAACTTATGATACAGAGCCGGGGCATGAGTCAAACGGAAAGCAGTTTAAAAGCTACTACTGTGTCACCACACCCAAAAGAAGGGCGGACAAATGTTAGTAACATTGGACATTCAAACATGCATAATACAAAAAAAACCAAATAAAGTTTTTGTATTATGCATGTTTGTTTGTATCAGCTTTACCAGAGGTTAAATCTAATTAAATCCTTTAGCACTATCAAATATTTAGTATTCAAAAGATTTTAAACACAAAAAAAATAATAATTCAGGAAAATTCAGAAATTAGAACCTTAGTGCCTTTGTAGTTGGCAAAGGACTCCATTACTTACCCCTACAGAAGTTATCAAATAAATGTTTGAACCTGCCACCAGCTACAATGCCCTCAGAATGTTTTTTTTTAGTATTGCAGAAAACATCACTGACAAAAATTAATTCATCATATACTGAACATGTAATTTATTTTAAAAGTTAATATTTAGTTAGTTTCTTCTTCAGAACTTTAATTTCTATCCCTAACTCTTCAGTTATAGATTCCGACGCGAGGCACTATTTTGAGAATCAAGTTCGAGATTTGGATTTCAGAAAAGGTGAATCCGACCCATCACTAATTTAATTGATTCTCAGTAAAATAATTTCAAAAATGTTCCGAAACTATTACGACCACTTCTCTCTTAATGATTCAAGTTACGTATGTTGCTGAACCAGATGGGCCAAACAGCGGCTGAATTCTTCTATAAGAAGGGCTTAATCCCGCAGAAATTACTGATAACAAGGGAGTAATGACATTTGCATGGCACACAGGGAACTTCTTTTAAATCATAAATTGAACATAACTATGTCAATACTATATTTAACTCCACACTAATCTGCCAATGGCCATTGCTGCAAAACCAGGTGAATGTCATTGAGGCATTAAAACTGATGACGGACAGACACAGACCACCCTTTAGTGCATGTTTGAGAGATTTTTTAGGTGGGGTGGGCAAGTCTATTTTAGTGGATTTAAATGGGGTGTTCTATGACATTCCAGCGAATCTACAAACTTTAGACTTCTGATTTGTTTCTTTATAATTGCCAACTGGGATTGGGGAATGAGGAAGGGAAACAAATTTGAATTTCAAATTAAATTTAGTAAATTGTCGTGCACAAGAAAACAATTAAGAGCATTAAAATAAGGCATGGAAATAATGTGCATCCTTTGCTTGGATATCATTTATCAGCACGACTACAGGAAGTGCTTGAATAAAATACCACAAATATCCATACAGGATTCTTGGAGTAATTTCAAGTCTAGAATGTATATATGTAGCACACAATGCTGAGTTATCAACAAATACAAATACATTTATTACGCTAAATTGGATGTGGTTACCCATCACTGAACAGTCACACACTGCAAAATCCAAATTTTCTGTTTTGTCATTTACTCTTGATAGCACAATCTAAGGAAAGTTTTGCCACCATCCTAGTTTTGGGCAAAGTCATTCAATCGAACGATAGTAAAAATGTATTTAAAGGTTGTAAAATTCAAGTACATCCGAAAGATTAAAAAAACCATATTACTATCAAAAATACCTCTTCTCGAAAGAATTGATGAAATAAATCTTCATAATGTCTAACGCAAAAAAATAGATCTTCTTTTGAGATGGAATCAAATCCAAGTACAACACCGGCCGGCAGGCGCACGACAAAGAACGGCATGCACACTGAGGGCATGGGCGTCGCAGGGACAAGTCCCCCGCAATAATAGAAGTCTTCAATTTCGTCCCCTCCAATAATAAATTTAGTTTCGTAGTTATATTAAAAATATGATTTCTGTGATATAACCCATATGTTGCGCATGGTGCATTTAGTCTAATCGTGGTAATGTGAACACTGTGTTTTTACAAATTTGTTCTCTGAAAATATTTTTTATAAAAAATAAATTGTATATTGCAACCAACTATAATTAGAATATTTAGGGGGAAAAAATGCCTAAAAACCACCTTTTTGCACCTTCAAACCCCAAATTTTCCCGGACCCCCCCCCCCCCCCCCCCGCTTTTTTTCCCAATGGGATGGATATTCCTCAACAACTAAATCAATTGCAGTCTCCCCCCCCCCCCCCCCCCAAAAGTATATCCTTGCGACGCCCATGCTGAGGGAACGGCGCGCAAGTCCCTACCTGAACGGCAGGTTCCCGTCGAGGGCCTGCGCGATGGTGGGCGGGCAGCCCAGCGCAAAGCCCTTCCCCAGGAGCGCGGCGTGGTTGTGGTACTCCTGCTGCGCCAGCTCTTCCACGATCTCCACGTCCTCGTCCATCTCCTCCACTGCCACCACAACGTCACCACGTTCACCCTCCGCGCCCCCCTTCCTTCTGCTGGGCGTGTCAAGCACGTATACGTGAGGAAGAAACTAATTTCTCTAACTTAGGTAGGCCTGTGTGAAGCTCCAACTCGTGTAAAGTGGCTTTCTTCTGCTGGGCGTATCAAGGACGTACACACGAGAAAAAAACTGATTTCTCTGACTTAGGTAGGCCTGTGAGAAGGTCCAAATCGTGTAAAGTGGCTTTCTTCTGCTGGGCGTATCAAGGACGTACACACGAGGAAAAAAAAACAAATTTCTCTGACTTAGGTATGCCTGCGTGAAGCTCCGACTCTTGTAAAGTGGCTTCCTTCTGCTGGGCGTATCAAGAACGTATACGCGAGAAAAAAAAAAAAGGTGGGAGGGAAGGGGGTTATATAAAAAAAAAAAACTTTATATATTTTAGGTAGGCCTGCGTGAAGCTCTGACTAAGCCAATCAATATAAGCTCATTTTCATATTTGATTCGAATTCGCCAGGAAATTTGCTATTCGTTAAGTTTGAAGCTTCTGTTGTTACGCAAAGCTTCGCATCTTATGTGAATCTTTACATTTGTTGCAAAGCTTTAAAACAATGGAAAACTAACATTCACTTTAGAAAATTATTACTTTTTTTTGTGTTGTATATTTTTTTTTACGAATAAAGTTGTATACTTACATACTTATTCGTAATTGAATTTTAACTTCGTAAATGTTTTAAACATTTGATTTGATGTTCACGTCACACCAAAAAACCTGCTTTCGCACAGGCTTAAACTTGAGAAACTTATTATGAAATACAGACACTGGATCATCTGTGAGAAGTCATGAGAACTACAACCTTAAGCACCATATACCCTCCTCTCCCCCCATAAAAGAGGCCGAATTACAAAAAAATGCCCCATAGCCATGTAGCCAAGGAGCATAACCCATGCATGTTCCCCAAAATCAAAGCCCAGTCTTACACAGACTATTATTATGTTTCGATTATTCAAATTTATGATTTACAGGCCACATATTTGTCACAACACCATGAAATTAAAATCGAATAGCAATGTTCAAAATACAATTACAGTAAAACCCCGGCTAACCGCAATAGCAAATCCAAAAACACATACTGTACTGCACGGGAATTTCCGTGAGGGCAAAAGAATGGTACATTGTTGCTTGAAAACAGTGAGAGGGAACCAAGAAGAAACTTAAAGTTACTGAGTTTTTTGAATGAGTAATTGGCAAAACCAGTTGCAATAACATTACATTGATGTGTATCTCCAGAAAGTGGCGCTGGGTCATGCAATCACTTCTAGTGCTTGGCAGAGGGACGTATGTGATTCTAAACTTGAGTAACACTCGTCTGACATATATCCGAGAGTCCTAAACTTTGTCTGTCACATTGGTATGACATTTTTCCATGTGCTCGACATCAGAAGACTCGTTAACACTCCAGAATACTACACATTGCAACATACTTGCTCACTCTACACAATCTTACTCCTCCATCTGTGAAGTTTCCCTTGAACACCCATGGCAACCATGCCAATGTGTTTTTTGATTGCAATTTATTATTGTTAATTTTTCAACAAACAAATAGAGGTTAATTTTCTGTTTAAAGCGGGGTATGTTTGTCTTTACTCATAAACTCTCATTTTTTTATTATTTGGCCATGAAGATATGGAATTAGATGAAGACAATGAGGAAGAATTATAGGAAGACTACGAAGATTAAGAATAATAATAAAAGAAGACCAAGATAAGATTAAGAAGAATAATAGAAAGAAGACTAAAAGGAAGATTAAAAGGAATAATAAAAGATCATGAAAAAGATTAAGAAGAATAATAGGAAGAAGACTAAGATGAATAATAGGAAGAAGACTAAGATGAATAATAAGAAGAAGACTAAGATGAATAATAAAAGACCATGAAGATTAAGATGAATAATAAAAGAAGACCATGAAGAAGATTAAGATGAATAATAGGAAGAAGACTAAGATAAATAATAGGAAGAAGACTAAGATGAATAATCAGAAGAAGACTAAGATGAATAATAAAAGACCATGAAGATTAAGATGAATAATAAAAGAAGACCATGAAGAAGATTAAGATGATTATAAAAGAAGACCATGAAGAAGATTATGAAGAATAATAGGAAGAAGACTAAGAATAAGATTTAGAAGAAGAGTAAGAAGACAGAGTAGGAAGCAGACTAATATGAAATAGAAGAAGATGATTGATCATAGAGCCGAGCAGTAAGGGCAGTTGGTGGGCAGCTCGAGTCACCTGAGGTCAGCGGGAGGAGCAGCTCCTTCTTCATGAGCGAGGCGGCGCACATGCCTCCGAGGAAGGCCAGCTCCATCTCCAGGTGGCGCAGCCCGTCGCCGGGCGCCGTGTGCCACTCGTAGCCCACCACCAGGCACCGGAACCCGTAGTAGCACGCCTTCTCGTCCTTCACGTAGTCCGACGCCGTCTCCAGCGAGAATATCACCTCGTTCCCTGCGGCACCGTCCGGATTACCGTCACTACACATGGTTTAACATGCGACCACACACGCACACCGAGCGTAACGTTCAAGAAATCCGTCATGGCTTTGAAAGTTTATCTGATAGGGTTTTACATCACAAACAGCGTGTCTCATTCCTGGTTTGCAGTGTGCACTTTAATGTGCATTTATCTATCTATCTATCTATCTATCTATCTATCTATCTATCTATCTATCTATCTATCTATCTCTATATATCTCTATCTATCTATCTCTATCCAACTATCTCTATCTATCTCTCTCTATCTCTCTCTATATCTCTCTATCTATCTCTCTCTCTCTCCAACGTAAGATATCTACAATCATCACTGTTCTTGTTCTGATATTCTCTATTGCCATATGCAACCAAAGAGCTCAAAAGGTTCTAGACAACTTTATAATTAAATGGAAATTGTTTTTAAAAATACTTGAAATATTTTATTTTGTAGAGAAAAATTTGTTAATGAAAATTTCGGAAATACATTTTTTTTTGTATTTCATAAAGAGAATCATCTCGTAATATTCACTTCATACTTAGGAAACGTAACTGAGAGACGCCATCTTGGTTTCAACCTTTTTTGCCATCAATATTTTTTTTTTAAATCAATTAATATTAAATATTTAGACTCCGTCTGATAATCAGCACCTTATTAATTAAATGCCTTTTTATAAATAATGACCAACTATCACAAATGGTTTCTCCTGTAACACTATTTTATGGTCTTAGAAAAATCACAAATAGTAAAATTAATATACCATAATATTAAAACTTATTATAATAATTGATGGTATAAAAAAAATAAGGATTTTAATGTAACAAGCAGGTAGTATGAGTCCATTTTCTCCGTACTGCAATCTAAGCGTGGGACTGACTACATGAATGTCCAGAGACTCATGGTGACAGGATCTACAAGTTTATATGGACTCCAATTCATGTGTTGGCGTGTTCATAAATTCAAACTAAACCAGGGAGTGGGGACTGAACCCAGGGACGTAACTAGGCAAGTTTCCATCCTGGGCCAGAACACAACTTGCTGCCTCTTTTTTTTTTTTTTTTTTTTTTAAACCAAACCAAAACCTTTTCCAACAACACCTCGTATCACCTTAACATATTAATTCCACTATCCCAAATGTTTCTGATTCAACTTAGATGGTAAATAAAGAGATTCATTCGCAGAAACTTAATTTTTAACACATCGCAAGTTGGACAGTACGGCAAAAAAAAAAAAAAACAGTTTTTAAACATTTGACCTTATACATCAACATATTTTTTCAATTAATCTACCCTCCAACATATTTGTTCTGTGTCCCAACACTACGATATTCAAAGTAAATATCTACACTAGAAATGACTGTGCTAGTTCAGAGCTCCGCTTTCCGAAATGAACGAGCCCCCCATCTGCCTCCCCTCTAGTCAGTGGCGGATCCAGGATTTTGGTTTGGGAGGGGCTTGACCCAGCTGAGGCTAGGCTTTATCAAGGCAAACACTGAAACAATAGTGGACCCAGATGCTTTTGGAGGGGGCTCGAGCCCCTTAGCCCCCCCTTCTGGACCCGCTACCGCCTCTAGTCGCGTCGCTGATCGAAAACCACCACCCTCAGCCGGGCGACGCACGGACCTGGGAGCACGATGGCGTTCTGCGGCCAGTTGGCGCCGCCGCGGCTGAACTTGCGCAGCACGGGCCAGTAGGGCACGGGCACGGAGTCGGCGTCGCCCTCGTCGCCGGGCGTGCCGGGGGCGGCGGGTGCGGCGGGGGCGGCAGGGGCGGGGCGGGAGGGCCCGCCCGCCCCGGGCAGGCTCGGGACGTACAGCTGCAGGGTGTCCTCGGCCTGGGCCGTGCCGCACCGCGGGTCGAACTCCACACACAGCCACTTGACGCCCTCCGGGAAGGACACTCTGCGAGGGATCGCCACGCCACAGGCTCAAGAGTGTCCACAAGGAAAAAAATATTTCGTACCAACTTAGGAGAGAAAAAAGTTTTAGATTTAAAAAAAAAATACTTAAGTTACTAAGTTATGGTTTTTAACAATTTAGGAAGTTATTATGACATTGCAATCAGGGGCGTAGATGGGGGGGGGGGGGGGTTTAGGGTTTCAACCCCCCCCCCCCCCCATCACCAAATCTTTAATTAATTTCTTGTTCATCACTCAAACAAATTTCATATTAAAATTAATAAAAATTTTACCATTACAATATTTAAATTTAAGAACCAAAAACTGCTAAAATATCACTATTTTACACCTTAAAATCCAAATTTTCCGGGGAGGGGGCCCCCCGGACCCCCCCCCCCCCCCCCGCTTTAAAACCGAGGTGCCATGCTTCTTAACACCCCCTATACACAAATCCTGGCTACGCCACTGATTTCAATGCTTGAACTTAAATATCACACCACACACACACACACATACATTCCATAGTTTTTAAAAAATAATTACGCTTAATAATAAAACATACTGGAGTTACTGTGATATTATTATATTAAAGAAAAAAGTTCTATATCTGAGCGTAAATGTACTTGACTACTAAAAAAGTACTAGAACTAGTACGAAAATACTAACTGTGGACACCCTGCACAGGCTAACCACAGGCTGACGTACAACACAACCAATCTTCATCATGCACGCTCATCAGACGAGAAACACTTGATTGATTCCCTGTGCACATCATTTCATGTCTTATTATTTTCTGCTTACAACATAATTAAATTGGCTTTAAAATGGTTAACTTGTTAGGTAATTCGCCAGCTGAATTGTATCAAACAGAAAATTAATTGAAAGAGGGATTTGATAACCATTATATCATTTTAAAGTCAATACTCTAGAAATTATGTTCCAATAGAAGCCAATATCTTTAAGCAGTTCTTAATTGTAAGTTTTCTTAAATGGCTGCTATTGTAAATTGATTGAAAGGGTTCAAATAGTAAAAAAAAAAATATATGATAACCAACAGTAAAAATAAAATTCCAATTGATTTTAAACAATTGAATTCAATATATTGCACTCCGGTAACAAACAATTAAATTTAAAAGATTAGATTCAATTAAAATTATTAATTTTATTAAAATTAAAACCTGCACTGTTAAAATACTTGGACATTTTAGTTACCAAAAATGTTAAATTATTTTGACATTTGCAGTAATTACCTTTTTATTTTTGTTTTCGGGGAGGAAAATTGGAATAATACTATCTTTTATCATACCAAATATAAAAGGCGTAAATTTTAGTAAAATGTCATTCCTTTTTATTAAATCAAAGATGAAAAAAAACAGAGATTTAGAAAAATAATAAAATAATTTGTTTTAAATTTCATTTAATTGGCATGAAAGCATTAAAACCAATACAATCAATGCATTAAAAAATTTATAATTCCATTAAAAAAAATTATATTTTTGTTAAAGAACTGAAACATGTTAATTCCCGAATGCCAAAACGGCGGTCATAATTTATGTTTCAGCGACATAAAATAACCATCTGCACCATTTAACTCGATAAAAGACTGAATGTGATACATGAAGGGATACACAGTAAATCTGAACTAACAGGGATCGAGAACTATTGGGATTACAAAAATTTTTGGATTAGCAGAATCATTTCCATAATGCAACAGCACGTATCAAAATTTAATTCTATAAGCATTCAGTCATCATGTAATACAGCCTATAACATTTATACAAGCACAAAATGATTCAACGTGTTGATATCAAAAATAATTCTTCTGTACAAAAAAAAAATTGGTTGTCTGTAAAGTCGGTTAACGGACGATAGTTTAACGTGACAACTTCATAACAAAACATTGATGAAATGTATGCATACTTTTATGAATAAAATTGAATAATTTTTACTGAATTATCACTATTTTGTATGGATACAAAGAAGGAGTGAAATTAATTTATTTAATTGATAAATTTACTTTCATTTGCACTCATAAATTCAAATATGTTTATTACTTTAACGAAGTGATTATTTTAACCAGGTATAACTTTTATACATGTTTGCTATTTAACTTCTTCCAATTGTGTTATTCTGTTAAGGATAGGACGATGATAGGAAAAGTAGAAAGTGAATAAGAGTGTTTCAAGTTTAATGTGCCTCGAAAAAGTCAAATCGATGGTTGTTCCAATCAAGTGGAAGAGAGATAGATGTAGCACAAGCTTACAATGAGCGTAATGGGACACAGCGTAACGGGACACTTTTTTGTGCGTGCAGCCGGCGTTCATCGATTTATTAGACGTTGTCACGTCAAAATTAATATTTTTGGATTGGCTGGATTGTCGGATGGGCGGGACTCACCGGTAGTTGGAGACGGTGGCGGGCTTGTAGGGGTGGTCACTCTCCACCCAGGCGTAGTGGTGGGACGTGGTGGTGGTGGTGCATGGTGCCTGGTGGTCCGGCAGGCTGTCCGAGGAGCCGGCGGACCGGTGCATGGGCGGGGCGAGCGAGTTGAGGGCCGCCACGTGGGGCAGCAGCTCCTGGATGAGTCCCAGCACCTGGACGCCGCTCTGGGCAACACAGGGAGAGCGTTCCCGCTCATCTCAATGTGCTAACAGTCCACCAGATCTTTGAACATATATACTGTATGGAAGTCGCCAGCCCAGGTTAAAATTTCTAATACGGTTTGAGGTGGTTGGTTAATTCACCGCCGCAATCGCCACCACCTCTAGGGCATCAACTTGTGGTGGTCCCTAGCGGACGAGTGTCGAACTCTTCAAACACCCCTTCCCCAACCCTCCCTCAAACACGCGTTGTCCTCCACCCACCCTCTGCCCCACCTCTCATTCCTACAGTTTCGTGACGCACAAACTCCCGTTGAACGACCTTGAGCTGCAGTGAATGTTGGGTGGGGGGTGCGGGGGAATGACAGCCCGCAACAGTGCTGCGCTCTAACGTGCAAATAACAACCTGAGACGATACAGGGCGTTACGGCAGCGCACTGCAGCGGTGAAGTTCCCAAGCTGCTCATCATACGCTCCTGAAAAACGTAGAGTAAATCCTATCCACTCGCGACTTCTATACAGTATATATATATATATATATATATATATATATATATATATATATATATATATATATATATATATATATATATATATATATATATTCAAAGACGAGATTGAGAAATGTTAGTTCCACTAGGTGTGAGACTAGGAGTGGAATTATCTTTCAGGCAGTTGTGGACGCCATCAGCTGGAACTAGCACAATATGCTCGCCAGAAGAGAAGGCCCCAGGGCGGGGCAAGCCGAGCAACCGCCCTGGGACCCCACACCTAGTGGAACCCCACGCCGGCACTTTTATTACCACGTAACTGCGGTATCAACATTTTTTTTAAAGATAAATTAGCAAAAAAGTTGTCAAAATTTAAGTTCCAGATAGGCTTAAAACTTTTGTTTCTCTGGGGAGCTATTTCATATCGCTCTTCCAAAATATCAGGGCCCCGCAAAAAAAAAAAAAAAAAAAAAAAAAAGGCCCACGGCCTTGCTAATTCCAAGGCCGATACTGTTTTGCCAGTTTCTGACGCAAAGAAGTGCTGAGTGAAATAACATAGGTCAACCACTGTCAAACATCCCTGGTACAAGATAGCCTGAGACTTTTAAGACTAATGCTTTCTGGTAGGATTCAAGAATTATGTGAGTTCGCAAAGCATCACATACATCAATCTGACCACACATCATCCATAACAGAGGGCATGTGAACAATTGTACCTAAAATAAAACGTTGAGAAATGGAGGGAATCTGTACCAACACAAATTCTACATAATGTAATCAGTAGTGGCAGTGATTTTTCGTAGAGCAATCTGGCATGTCCCCCACAGGCATAACTCCTTTGTAATTGGTGGCTGTTGTGACTGCCTGTTTCTTCGGCCAGATCATCCTGAACTAGTTTCCTTCCCCACTGCATTGCTATGACTGGCTCGACAACAGAGACACATCTCGAAGAAACCGCAACCAATGACGGAAAACAAACGATACAGCAATCTTTTATACACACAGCTTGTCTCCAAATCTTATCACGGTTAAAAACTAACTTTAGTAATGATGAGTGCCAAATAGCCAGATGTTATGACGTGGTGGTGATTATGATGATGAATTAGAGCTTATCTCGTAGACAGTGGGGTTATCGGGGTTATTAGATACAATTAGAGGTGACAAGGTCAGAAAAGAGCATTGATGGAATAAAAAATGGGGGAAGTGGGTACACAGAGAAAACCCAAAAGCTCACTGCAACGTCCACTATGTTTTGGAAAATATTAGTGTTGTGTCTCTACAGGGAATCAAACCAGGATAACTTTGGTGGGAGGTGACTGATCTGTAATAATATTTCCCTGAATTTTCTCTGACTTTCCGTGGTAAATAAATGCAAATTTTGACGACTATGTTTTAAAAATTAATTAATCAAATTGCTATTTTGCAACTTTCCAAAATAAGTAACAGATGATTTAGCCTTTACACTCCCTACAGATGGAATAGTTCTCTCGCCACTATCTTTATTTCAAACCAAAAACATGCATATGCAAGTTTAAATTGTCTATGACTATGCACTAAAGAACTATTTGGTAAAAAAAAAAAATTCTTTCGTGGTCTGTGTGATGGCAGGCTGGAGCATTGCCATATCACTGGGGAATTTCATGACTACTTCACCAGGGTTCAAGTAAATTCCCTGACTTTCCCTGACTCTTGATTCTCCAGAATGTGCACACAATGCACCAAGGCTCCCCACAGCAGTCGAGAACTCGTTGGGTGAAGTATTTTACTTTCCACACTGTAGGGAAATGAAAAAAGGGAGTTGTTTTGCGGAATTTCATGACTACTTTACCAGAGTCAGTGGCGTAGCCAGGATTTGTGTATGAGGGGTGTTAAGAAGTTGCACCCATCCCCACCCCCCACCACGTATTAAAGTGGGGGGTCCGGGGGTCCTCCCCCGGGAAAATTCGGATTTTAAGGTGTAAAATAGTGCTATTTTAGCAGTTTTCGGTACTTAAATTTAAATATTGTAATGGTAAAATTTTTATTAATTTTGATATGAAATTTGTTTGAGTGATGAATAAGAAATTAATTAAAGATTTGGTGCTAGGGGGGGGGGGGGGGGTTGGAACCCCTAATACCCCCCCTCCCTGGCTACGCCCCTGACCAGAGTTCAAGTAAACTCCCCGACTCTTGTGTGATTTTCCCCCGATCTATTCCCCAGCACGTGGACACGATGCACCACGTGTTGAGTCGAGGACTCGTCGGGTCAAGTACTCCACTCCCCCACCCTGCGAGGAACGGGAAAAGGGAAGGGGAGGGTGGCGGCTATCCCTCACCCTGGGGTCGAGCGTGGCCAGCGGGCTGACGTGGGCGAACACGAAGGGCAGCAGCGTGGTGACGACGCAGGCTGACCCCAGCACCTCGGCGGCCAGGGCGCTCTCCGCCCGCTCGCGCGCCAGGGCCAGCAGGTCGCCGCAGCGCTGGGCCACCGCCGACGCCACGGACAGCGTGCTCCGGCATCCCTGGAGCTCCGCCCACGCCCTGCCCGGCTGCTGGCTCTCCGAGTCCTGCAGGTTGCTGCGGCAACGGCAATCCAACACACATCCAGACTTTCCCCTCATCTCGACATTCACCACCGACGATACACGGTAAAACCCTCTCCACAAAATCCCACACAAGTAGAGACCCGTGAATTTCGTGGGTTCAATGACCTCCAGGATAGACTCCAATATCCTCTACACACTCATTGGCAAATGCCAACTGTTCGTTAGCTGCTGACTTGTGAGTCGTCTCGACTGGGTGGGCCTGTGATTCGACACTTCTATGAGTGAGGGTTTCTAATTGGCCCTCAGTCCTCCAGATTAACAGAGAACCAATGACAGAAGCAGCACTAAGGTATAATTATTTGAATTTTAGCATAACACGAAATGAATCCGCGAAATTCACGGGTCTCTACACATAAGTTTTGCTCGATGACAACAGAGACGTATCTCGAAAGAAACCTCAACCGATAACGGAAAAAATAACGATACAGCAATCTTTTATACACACAGCTTGTCTCCAAATCTTACCACGGAAAATAACTTAACTCTAGTAATGATGAGTGCAAAATAGCCTGACGTTATGACGCGGTGGTGATTATGTCCTCATCTCGACATTCACCACCGACGATACACGGTAGAAACCCTCTCCAGAAAATCCCGCACTCCGGTCGGCTGCCCTTGGATAACAAGTAAGGGAGTTGGTAAGCGCAATAATTTCCATGGTAATAAAGTCAAAACGTGAAGGACTTTTCACCCCACTTTCCAAATTTGCATATCAAATCAATTTTTTGTTATTAGTATAATGAAAATTAAAGCTGATTTTTCTGCCGGGAAAATTTTTTTTTAGGGCAAACCACGTTGTCCAGCATCACCACTCCCAAGTCAACGACTACGGGAGAGGCACAGTCACCGCTTCATCGTAGGCAAGCCCTTTCGCAGCCGACCGAGTTGCGCTCCGATGGTTACCCGGCCCTCATTTCATCATCGAATGTCCTCGATATGGAGACACATGGAATAAGGGGACCTGACATTTTTTGTTAAATAATAAGGGTTTACTTACTTGCAAGATGCAGTAGGGCTTCATGTTGCAATGTCATCACAGAAGAGCTTCAGATGAATAAAACAGATGCCAGTTTACTAACATCGAAACAGTTTAATACAAGCGATGTAACTGTTGTGATTATCTTCATTCACATCTCGGTGTTTCGAAAATAATTTTTTTACAGGAGAAGGCTTGGCTGTAAAACCTAATATGTTTCCTTGTAATGGTACACTAGTGTCCATGTTTATGTTTAAATTCATACTGATGATAACATTGCAACACTGAAATAACTCACAACATATATGTGTAGTGACTATCACAAGTCCAACCACCTGGCTAGCTACTATGCTGTGGGCTGTTAAAATACACGTTTTAACAGGAAACTATTGAACATATTCACAAAACATTTTCGAGGAAACATAAATATCTCCAGACTGTGCGAGATGCCTAGGTACGTTCAAGACATTTAACATTTAGTAAAAATTTATTCAAAGTCCTTAAATATAATAAATTTCGCAGGTTTTTGCAATCATATTCTGGAATTTCTTTGCTTCTGGGTTGTAGCCGCTGTGCCATTTCTAATTCCGTCAATTTTAACTTAATTATTAATTAATATATTAAATTTTTTTCTGTAATTTATTTTAAAAGTACGTTTTCATGACAAAGTTTGTATTACATTTTTATTTATTCCTACATTTTATTATAATCTATATATTGTTAAAGCTCTGTATTTTTCCAGAATTGGTAAAACAATATATAAATTATATCCAAATGTTTAAGAGTAAAACTTACAGTAATAGTTCTATGGCCATCTTGTTTATTTTAATACCACCTACTTGTAGTTAACTCCGTTTTCTGTCGTGCCAAACGCATAGTGTGTTTACACATTTTTTGGTGTTGATGTAAAAATTTATAATATCATGTAACATCTAAATCTGAACCGCCATTTTGGGTGAGTAGAAGTTTTGTCTCTGATAAAGGTGTATCGCATAATAATTATGAGGACTGATAATAATCCTAATGCGGTTGGAGTCATGACCATCCTTCTAGCTTTGGTGTTCCAGAGAGGGAAACACAGTAAACAGAATCACACATCACTTCAGTAAAGGCCAGAAATTTTATTTACCATTATTTTATATGGTTATGTAACCTAAATGTGTCTCCAGCGACTGCATATCATGTGATTTTGGATTTTAAAAAAATTATTCTGCAATTAAACTTTAACTTTGAAATCTAGGAAAAATTATTTTTTAGGCTTTGAACTTGTGCTGGTTTGCAAGGAGTTTTCGGCTGTCATTGGTTGTCATATTTTTTGACAGTAATTGGAATTTCTTTATGGAACTTTAACAAATTATTCTTAGTATTTATAATTAGATTGATACTGGTTTCAAAATAATAGTTTGATATTATAACTGTGCGAAATCTATTTCATACAAAAATGGTTAAAGTGTCTTTTACCTCCTAGGTACAAAACAAAAATTATAGGCAAATGTAATTTTTTTAAAAATGTTATTCATATGATAATCATACAGCTTTAATTATTTTAGTCAATTTTCTAAAATGTGTATTTTAGTCATAACACTCAACACAATGTTTTTAATTTTAATAAAATGAACACTTGAAAAGTTGTAATAAATGTATGATTGCCTTGCATAATATAAGTGTTCAAGCTTACAGAAGCAAATAAAAATTAACTTAAGTAGTAATTTATGTACAAATAAGCCACAAGACAGTGTGGTGTGAATGGCTCAGGTTGTCTGCCACACCTTGATAATCATTACCTGTAGTGTGAATGGCTCAGGTTGTCTGCCACACCTCGATAATGCACTACCTGTAGTGAGAATGGGTCAGGTTGCCCGCCACACCTCGATAATGCGCTACCTGTAGTGTGAATGGCTCAGGTTGTCTGCCACACCTCGATAATGCGCTACCTGTAGTGTGAATGGCTCAGGTTGTCTGCCACACCTCGATAATGTTTTACCTGTAGTGTGAATGGCTCAGGTTGTCCGCCACACCTCGATAATGCGCTACCTGTAGTGTGAATGGCTCAGGTTGTCTGCCACACCTCGATAATGCGCTACCTGTAGTGAGAATGGCTCAGGTTGTCCGCCACACCTCGATAATGTGCTACCTGTAGTGAGAATGGCTCAGGCTGTCCGCCACACCTGGATAATGCGCTACCTGCAGTGTGAATGGCTTAGGTTGTCTGCCACACCACGATAATGCACTACCTGTAGTGTGAATGGCTCAGGTTGATAATGCACTACCTGTAGTGAGAATGGCTCAGGCTGTCCGCCACACCTGGATAATGCGCTACCTGCAGTGTGAATGGCTTAGGTTGTCTGCCACACCACGATAATGCACTACCTGTAGTGTGAATGGCTCAGGTTGATAATGCACTACCTGTAGTGAGAATGGCTCAGGCTGTCCGCCACACCTGGATAATGCGCTACCTGCAGTGTGAATGGCTTAGGTTGTCTGCCACACCACGATAATGCACTACCTGTAGTGTGAATGGCTCAGGTTGATAATGCACTACCTGTAGTGAGAATGGCTCAGGCTGTCCGCCACACCTGGATAATGCGCTACCTGCAGTGTGAATGGCTTAGGTTGTCTGCCACACCACGATAATGCACTACCTGTAGTGTGAATGGCTCAGGTTGATAATGCACTACCTGTAGTGTGAATGGCTCAGGCTGTCCGCCACACCTGGATAATGCGCTACCTGCAGTGTGAATGGCTTAGGTTGTCTGCCACACCACGATAATGCACTACCTGTAGTGTGAATGGCTCAGGTTGATAATGCACTACCTGTATATGAATGGCTCAGGTTGTCCGCCGCACCTGGATAATGTACTACCTGTAGTGTGAATGGCTCAGGTTGATAATGCTCTACCTGTAGTAGAGTATCTGTGGGATCTGGCCGCGCGTCTGGGTGGTGCCGTTGAAGCTCAGCGAGCAGGTGGAGAAGGCGAACACCGTGCCGTCGGGACCCTTGACGGAGGCCAGGCCGCCGTCGCCGTTGCTGGTCCGGCCGCCGTGGTTGCGCAGCCGCACCGCGTACTTGGCGCCCTCCTTGACGGGCACGGGCCGGTCGAACCGCACCTCCGCCGTGTCCGCCACGCAGTCGTCTGGGCCGAACGAGCCCCGCGCCAGCTCCAGGCTGTTCCAGCGCTGCGCGTGCGACGGGTCGTTGCCCGCGTTGCTTTGCTGTGCACGGGAACAACAACTGTAGATGGCCGTGGACAGTAACTGATACTACCATGCTTGTTAACTTAAAAAATTCTTACATTGCATGGCTTCTCTAACTGTAATAAGTTTTAGTATTTTTTAATTTTTCTGAGACCTAACATTAGTGTCTTTGAAAGTATTATTAGTTCTAGTTATTCTGTTATTATTATTGCACAGGAGAATCTATTTGCAGCATTCAGTCACTATTAACAAGGTATTCCATAAAATTATGGGCCAGGCTCGAAAGAGAAAAATAATTTTGAAATTAAATGATATAAAAAAATTGTGACCCAAAACGGCTGAAACCAAGATGGCATTTTTCAAATATTTCAAAATTTAATATTATTAGATGATGGGTTCTTTTGATGCTTTTTCATGTAATTTTAGTTCATTTTATTCATTTAATTACATTTGGGTACAAATAATTCAATTTGTATTGTATTAAGTGATTTTATTTGTTATATTAGGTGTCCGACTCATTTCGGTATATGTGGATTTATTTCATTTCCATTTGTATCGTTTAAGATTGTTTCGGTTATTTCATATTAAAATGTACAGTAAGGAAATATTACCACACATTTCAGTTCTTTCCTTTGATTTATTTCATTACAATTCAAGCATTTAATCACTGAAATTTTATTCTATTAAAGTACACTTATTTCATTATAAATGGGTTTTGTGATGCTTTTTCATGTAATTTTACTTAATTTTATTTATTTAATTAAATTTGGGTACAAATTATTTACAGAATTTTCATTCCAAATATTACTTTATAAAATACAATGTTTCAGACATATTTTTAATAAATTTTCATTTCATTAAGAAGTTGTGGCTAAAACTTATGTGCTCTTTGCTTATATCGGGCAACACAGCACTCCGAAACAAGGATAGCGCTAACGGCAGCAGTCAGGCATTGGAAAGAGAAAGTAAATGTCCATTTACATGCATACTGCCAACTAAGGATGTGACGCACTATAGCAGGATAGCAGTCGTTCTTCAAGTGTTTATGCATGTAACTTTCAGACCAAGAAGAGCTGGCTGGAGATTTGAAATGCTACAGTTTGTCTGCAGAATGACTTTATGTGCAAGTTACGAGTCGTGCTGGATGTTAGTCACTAACAAAACAGACCCAGCCTTCTCATCAAGTGAACGTAACAACTTAAGTGTGGTTAGACAAGGTCTGTATGAGTATATGTAAGTATATATATATGTGTGTGTGTATGTGTGTGTACACACACACACATGTGTGAGATCATAGCCCCTAATTTTCTTCCATCCAAACAGCTGAGCAACATTCCCTTGATATCACAATTTTCTCCTTTGCCTCCACATGATCCCTCAAGAAGTCCTTCCGTCTTCTGTTTGGTCTCTTTCCGCTAGTTTCCAACTACCTCGTAGTTTTGCACTGACCAGTGAACGAACATTAAGTTTAAGGTATCTGATTCACCTCTTGCGACATTCAACTCGTGATGAATAATAAATTAATATATGTACATGTGAAACGTGACCATGCTCAGTAAACTGAGTCCCTGCTGCCATTACTTGTTTGATACAGACGGACATATGTGCACTGTAAGTTATACTTATTTAGCATGATTAAATAACGCACATATAACAACATAAGGGAGAGATAGCACAGTCTTCGTCTTATTAAAGCGAACCTAAAAATTGTAAATATCACAGAGACTTTATATATATTTTAACATAATATTCTGGGCTGATAAATTACTAACCCTGTAGAAACACAAGTTGCAGAAACTGTGTTTGCTAATTTCAGCATTTAAAAAGAAATATGATCTAGTGGTTGCAGCAGGTAGTTCAATATTAAAAATATACAGACATAAGCATATGTTTTTTAAATAGTTGCAAAAAAAATTTTTTCAATTTTTTGAACGTTAACTAACTTGCTACATTGTGTATCTTGCACTTGAACAAGTGATGCGTCAGTTCTACATGTTTCCTTGTATCCAGTTCTCATTTCTCAGTTAATCTTCACACAATTTACCATCACACCGAAGATACAGTTATGTCCTGATATACGGCATTTTTTTTTCAACATGACTTATCATTACATCGTTATCAATTCCTTTATTTTACTTAAATCTGACCGAAATAAAGCCACCTAGCACCTAGGTGGCACAGGTGCTTTTAGTTTCATTAGATGTCTAGAGCAGGTCTCTACTGAAACCCTTTAGAGTGGCAACATCTATTCATTGGTGAAGTTAGCGAAACGTGTCCATGTGCGCGTGTCACCCTTAAATAAAATTTTACCAGAAGTATACGGTCGTCTGTTGTATTTTAACCGGAAAAAAGGTTTGTCTGAGAAATATTTCTGTGTTTAACGGGATCGAATTCACGGCCTCGGTGTTGGTTATGTTGCCGAAGAACAGCGGGACCCAGAACCGGGACGGACACATCGTTAGTTTGGACACAACTGGACGAAAAGCGAATGCAAGGACTTTATCCTGTTGAATTTCCATTGCCTATTTAAAAGTGCCTCGGGGGTGTGGTGTGGTGTGGTGTGGTGTGGTGTGGTGTGGTGTGGCGTGTGTGTGTGTGTGTATATACACAATTTAAAAAAAAAACCACCTAGCACGGCGGGTGAAGCCGAGGCCCGACGCGACGGACCCGAGCGGGGAGGCCGACCGAGCAACTCACGTCATCCAGGAGCTCCAGCTCGTACTCGTAGTTGCCGAGCCCCCCGTACACGCACACGCCCGCCACCACGACGCCCGGCCGGTCCACGGAGAAGCAGATGGCGTCGGGCGAGCCGTTGCCCGTGTTCCAGGTGCGGCTCTGGTTGGTGCGCGTGAAGCGAGACGGCGTGCTGTGCAGGATGCGGCCGCACGCCGCCTGCACGTCCTCCTGCCCGCAGCGAACAAACCACGTCCGTCAGAACTGCGGAACTACCCGACAGTTCCAATGTTTCGCCACAACAGGGGCGAAGCCAGGGAGGGGGGGGGAGTTTAGGGGTTCAACCCCCCCCCCCCCCCCCCCCCTTAGCAGCAAATCTTTAATTAATTTCTTATTCATCACTCAAAAAAATTTCATATTAAAATTAATAAAATTTTTACCATTACAATATTTAAATTTAAGTACCGAAAACTGCTAAAATAGCACTATTTTACACCTGAAAATCCAAATTTTCTCGGGGGGGAGCCCCGGACCACCCGCTTTAATACGGGGAGGGGGGGGGGGAGGCATGCTTCTTAACACCCCCCATACACAAATCCTGGCTACGCCACTGCGCCACAACCTTGCAGTACTTCGTATTACATCTTTTCAGCTCAACATGGACTCAATTAAAGTCAACCTTTGTAGACTGAGGTGATTATTGTGACAGTTCGTCACCAGCATCACACAACAAGTTATTCAATCTGGTGGTTACTATCCGTTAAGTAACTAAAAAATTGAAGTAATAGCAGAACAATAGAAAAATTCAAGACGGTAAGGGGCAAATCCCTGCTTTGATGCGCATCATTTGCACAAATTTCGATTCTGTATGCTGCTCCTGGAAACTATTATTTTTTTTGAACATCAGTCAAGTTGGACAGAAAATGCTATGCAGTGTCTGTAACTCCAAAACAGTTTCTGTTAGTATTTATGAGCTGGGTGTTATTCATGCATCAAGGTTTAATAATGTGCACATTTAATTGAGAGAAAATTAAAATGAGAAAATGTATACAAAATCAGGTCCTAGAGCAAAATTTATTTTTAAGCTCGGTCGCTCATGCATTTGGTTATTTCTTTTACTTGTTATCACCGTTAATTAAAAGAGAGCCTCCGTCAGTGATGGCAAACAACACATTGCCACCAGTGCCGTAACCAACCAGTTGCAGAGGAGGAGGTCCAGTATAACCATTATATCATTTATTCATGGGTATGTTTTCTTTTTTAATTGAGTTCTGAAAGAAAATTATCACTCTAAAATCTCAAGGAACGGAAGACTTTTAAAATTAAAATATTTACACACAGTAATTTTACAAATGATTTTGCTCGAGAAAAGTAAATAGAACATTTATGTTTGGGTTTTTTATTTTTAATTGTTTTTCATACTTTTTTCCTTCAGTCAAATTGTTTGATGCTTTCGTTAAAAAAAGTCATAAATACACATATATATGGACGGTCTCCGGGTAAAAAGTAACAAATCAAGAATTCACTTTTTGCAGGAGAAACACAAAACTCTTAGATAAAAATTGAATTTAAATACTTAAATTTTTCTTGCATTATTCTTTTATTTACCAACATAGTTGCCAATGATTAAAAATGCATTACATATTCTAAGTATACTTAAGAGTTTAAGCGACTTGTTGACTAAAAATCACCAAAATGTGACTTGTTACCTTTTACCCGGAGACCGTCCATATTAATGTACGTTATTACATGAAACACACATGTCAAGTTCGTATGAGAGACATGCTAACGGTAACGCAGGCTTCTTGCGAACACAATTCCTGCCGCTTCTGTGTACGAGGCAGGTTGGGCTGGATGTGGGAGGAAATGCGTTGAATGTAGCCCGCTATAAGGATTACAATAATCCTTCCAGCAGTCAAGTCCTGGGAAGGGAGGGCTCACCGCGGTGCCGCTGGACTGGGACGCCAGCTCGGCGACGACGCGCGACAGCAGGTGGCAGCAGTGCCTGACGAGGGCCGGCGAGCGGGAAGCCTTCTCCCGGCACAGCGCCTGGCGCACGGGGACAGCCACCAGGTCCAGCAGGCGCTCCAGCACGTCGCGGAACTGCCAGTGGCCCGCCGCGCTCCGCTCCTCCGCCTGCGCGCACTGCGTCAACACCCCCGGTTCCACCAGTCCCTCGCTTCAGCACCCCCGGTTTACCAATCCCTCGCCTAGCACGTCTTCAAGACGGCGTGAATTCATCGACTCTACTGCCCCGGTCTTGAATAGCATGTCTTCAGACTGCGCGAATTCATCGACTTTACTGCCCCGGTCTTGAATAGCATGTCTTCAGACTGCGCGAATTCATCGTCTTTACTGCCCCGGTCTTGAATAGCACGTCTTCAGACTGCATGCATTCATCGAATTTACTGCCCCAGTCTTGAATAGCACGTCTTCAGACTGCGCGAATTCATCGACTTTACTGCCCCGGTCTTGAATAGCACGTCTTCAGACTGCGTGAATTCATTGACTTTACTGCCCCGGTCTTGAATAGCACGTCTTCAGACTGCGTGAATTCATCGACTTTACTGCCCCGATCTTGAATAGCACGTCTTCAGACTGCATGCATTCATTGACTTTACTGCCCCAGTCTTGAATAGCACGTCTTCAGACTGCGCGAATTCATCGACTTAACTGCCCCGGTCTTGAATAGCACGTCTGTAAATTTCAGTTGGCACAAAATTGCCACAGGAAAAAAAAAAAGTCGGGCACAACGCCACACAAAGTCTGCATCAACTCGGTGAACAATATAGATGTACCACGGCACACAGTTAGCTATTAACGAGGAGGGAAGAGACGCGCGTGTTAGTCTGACTACGCTATCGGCTGTTGTACAAACATCAGCTATGACAAGTTCAGTTCCGGCTTTTGGGTTTAAAGGACCAAACGTCTGCGTGCGTGCCACCGTGCCGTAGACCGGGCCGTGATGAACTTCAGTCTAGCCAGTGACAGGGAATTTGCAAACTCAAATACAAAGTGTATGCCCATTTATCTGCCGGTTATTGTACGTGCGCAAGCACCTGATGTTAGAATCATAGTGGAATCATGGCTTCCAAGTGAGAGCATAATGCATCGTGATCAAGTATTTGAGAAAAAACTAGAAGTATTACGGAGTGCAGAAGCAAGCCGACTGTGCACACAATCGTACGGAATAAGGACTCTATCAAATGTTTATATAAGTGTGATGCTGTTGGTTGTACTAGCGGGAATATATTAGATACCATAACAGAAATGAATAGATACTTCACATGATAAAGGTTGTTAAATGAATGGTGCAATGAATAAAAAATCATGGGCCTGACAGGATTGGTGAGAAACAAGCGGTGATACACGAATAAGCACTTTAATTTTTGAAAAATTAAAATGTAAATATCCGGACAGTAATATCGGTTTCACTGCCAGTAAAGGATGGTTTGAAAGTTCATGGAAAGGTAGGCGACGTGAGTTGACGGTCACGCCCAGGCGGACAAGTCAACCAGCTGACTGATTAATAACTATCTCCCGTTACGCGGTGTCGTATTTGTCATACAAAGTATTCGATGGTAGGATTATAAAGCTAAATGGTGTGACATATTGAGTGTTATTCTATGTATTTATATTATGTAAAGAATATTTCCTTACACATTTTGGATCAAATTAAGTAAATTAGCCTTGCTATTTATGGCGACCAATGCTTCATAATACGCGATTTCGGATAACACGAATATTAGTCGTGCTAAATGAGGGATTGGTGTAACTCACTTTTAGCATTTCTCTTTTGAAGAATACATTCTCAAATCCCTACCAGATGTTTTAAATTTTGATAAATCCAAACAAACACAAACACAATTTTTTTTTGTGAGCATGTTTTTTATACAAATCTACAGTTTTGATCTTATCTCATGAAATTTTGTACATATGCCTTTTAAAAGAAGAGGAAGGTCACCGGTCAACATTATATTTCGATAAAACCACCCCCATTCCCCAACGAAGCTTCCTCACTATGGCTAAAGACTAGGCAACGTCACGTACTTTAGCTAGTATATTTAAAAATACATACAGGAAATCGTTTATCCAAAAAATCTTGTTATTTTAACTGTGATACAAGTGACATTTTCAAATAAAATATTTTTAACATGCATTTCTGAAGTATACTTACTCAGAACACTAATATTACTAAGGAAGCAAGTGTAAATTTTACGAAATATGTAAATGTGTATTATTAATTAAATGTATCCATGAAATTTTTTATTTTCTTGTTACATAAATTATTGGCACTAATTAAATAAAAAAAGTTATCAAATTAGGGTATTCAAAGTTAAAATTTTTTGGATATAAGTTTAGAAATACTTTATCATATGGTGTATTATTTTTCATTTTGGTGTCATTTGATGAATTAACCTTATATTTCCACGTTTTATTTCAGTGTTATTGATATTCAAAATAAAACTTTGTCTTTTAGCATATTTAGAAAGCCTCTTGATAGTTCACTTCTGAAAATTAATTTTGATGCCAGGTTCTAGATTAGGCTTGTGTGGTTCTCTATAATTCATAATGTGAAAGGCAATCCGAGGAACATTTTCAAATTCTGATTTGGGATAATTTGAATTAGAGTGATTTCAACCTTCACTAAACATAACGTAGACATAGCAGAGTGCCTTCGGTATGATAGATGAGTCCTTAACGGTCAATTACGAGCCTGATAACCCCCGGACAACGCTGCAGTGGGGTTCTAATGGCCGGGTGATTCTGCTGTGGTTTCTCGACTGTACCCCAGCAATGTGAGTCTCCCTCTCAAGAGTCAAATATGAAATAATAACAACAATAATAAAAAACTAACACTAATATAATGTTAAAACACTAAACAATTTATATGTTTGTTTCTCAAACTAAGTTTTCTAAATCAAAACCAAATTGCAATTTCATTTTCGTAGCTACGTATATTGTCGGGGGACGGAAATATGATAGGTAAGGAATAAAAACGTAGATAAGACCTAAAAAAAAACTTCAGTTAGAAATTGTGAATTTTTAAATTTACTATATTCCTCCAGCATGTGTTTTTGTCTTGAGTTGGTTAACCGATCCCTTCCAATCCAATATACAAGAATCATCGTCATTTGTACCGGGATACATGAGTTATTCACTATCCTAAAAAATCACAATGCACCGAACATTACAGACAACCGGCAGACGACTTTTCGACGCAACTCCTCCTCCTTTTCCTCGGAGTCCCAATTCTTTCAAATACAGTACTGGAGAGAGTGTACGGTACCCAACCAGCCCAGCTACCTGGCTCCGGTAGGTCATCTGCTCCACGAGGATGGGGTAGTGATGTCCGTCTGCGCTCGGCATCATGGGCACGCCGGAGTTGTCGGACGGGCTGAGCTCCTGGCGGAGGCCGCGGTCGGGGGCCTCCGGCGTCGCCGCGGCCGGCACGGGGAACGTCGAGCGCAGCCGCACGGTCGGGCTGCACAGGGCTGCCAGCACCGCGCTCAGCAGGTGGTCGTAGTGGGTCTGGACACGGCACACACAAGCACGCGTTCACCAACCCCGCTGACGCCGCTCGAGACACACGCACACACCCAACCCGCTGACGCTCGCTCGAGACAAACGCACTCACCCACCCTGCAAACACTCGCTCGAGACACACGCACTCACCCACCCCGCTGACGCTCGCTCGAGACAAACGCACACACCCACCCCGCTGACGCTCGCTCGAGACAAACGCACACACCCACCCCGCTGACGCTCGCTCGAGACAAACGCACTCACCCACCCCGCAAACACTCGCTCGAGACACACGCACTCACCCACCCCGCTGACGCTCGCTCGAGACAAACGCACTCACCCACCCTGCAAACACTCGCTCGAGACACACGCACTCACCCACCCCGCTGACGCTCGCTCGAGACAAACGCACACACCCACCCCGCTGACGCTCGCTCGAGACAAACGCACTCACCCACCCCGCAAACACTCGCTCGAGACACACGCACTCACCCACCCCGCTGATGCTCGCTCGAGACAAACGCACTCACCCACCCCGCAAACACTCGCTCGAGACACACGCACACTCACCCACCCCGCTGACGCTCGCTCGAGACAAACGCACACTCACCCACCCCGCTGACGCTCGCTCGAGACAAACGCACTCACCCACCCCGCAAACACTCGCTCGAGACAAACGCACTCACCCACCCCGCAAACACTCGCTCGAGACACACGAACTCACCCACCCCGCTGACGCTCGCTCGAGACACACGCACACTCACCCACCCCGCTGACGCTCGCTCGAGACAAACGCACTCACCCACCCCGCAAACACTCGCTCGAGACAAACGCACTCACCCATCCCGCAAACACTCGCTCGAGACACACGCACTCACCCACCCCGCCGACACTCGCTCGAGACACACGCACTCACCCACCCCGCAAACACTCGCTCGAGACACACACACACTCACCCACCCCGCAAACACTCGCTCGAGACACACGCACACTCACCCACCCCGCTGACGCTCGCTCGAGACAAACGCACTCACCCACCCCGCAAACACTCGCTCGAGACACACGCACTCACCCACCCCGCAAACACTCGCTCGAGACACACGCACACTCACCCACCCCGCTGACGCTCGCTCGAGACAAACGCACTCACCCACCCCGCAAACACTCGCTCGAGACAAACGCACTCACCCACCCCGCTGAAGTTCGCTCCAGACAAACGCACTCACCCACCCCGCAAACACTCGCTCGAGACACACGCACTCACCCACCCCGCTGACGCTCGCTCGAGACACACGCACACTCACCCACCCCGCTGACGCTCGCTCGAGACAAACGCACTCACCCACCCCGCAAACACTCGCTCGAGACAAACGCACTCACCCACCCCGCTGAAGTTCGCTCGAGACAAACGCACTCACCCACCCCGCTGACGCTCGCTCGAGACAAACGCACTCACCCACCCCGCAAACACTCGCTCGAGACAAACGCACTCACCCACCCCGCTGAAGTTCGCTCGAGACAAACGCACTCACCCACCCCGCAAACACTCGCTCGAGACAAACGCACTCACCCACCCCGCTGACGCCGCTCGAGACACACACACACTCATCCAACCCGCTGACGCTCGCTCGAGACACACGCACACTCACCCACCCCGCTGACGCTCGCTCGAGACAAACGCACTCACCCACCCCGCAAACACTCGCTCGAGACAAACGCACTCACCCACCCCCGCTGAAGTTCGCTCGAGACAAACGCACTCACCCACCCCGCTGACGCTCGCTCGAGACAAACGCACTCACCCACCCCGCAAACACTCGCTCGAGACAAACGCACTCACCCACCCCGCAAACACTCGCTCGAGACACACGCACTCACCCACCCCGCTGACGCCGCTCGAGACACACACACACTCATCCAACCCGCTGACGCTCGCTCGAGACACACGCACACTCACCCACCCCGCTGACGCTCGCTCGAGACAAACGCACTCACCCACCCCGCAAACACTCGCTCGAGACACACGCACTCACCCACCCCGCTGACGCTCGCTCGAGACAAACGCACTCACCCACCCCGCAAACACTCGCTCGAGACAAACGCACTCACCCACCCCGCTGACGCTCGCTCGAGACACACGCACACTCACCCACCCCGCAAACACTCGCTCGAGACATACGCACTCACCCACCCCGCTGAAGTTCGCTCGAGACAAACGCACTCACCCACCCCGCAAACACTCGCTAGAGACACACGCACTCACCCACCCCGCTGACGCTTGCTCGAGACACACGCACACTCACCCAACCTGCTGAAGCTCGCTCGATACACACGCACACACACCCACCCCGCTGACGATTGCTCGAGACACACGCACACTCACCCACCCCGCAAACACTCGCTCGAGACACACGCACTCACCCACCCCGCCGACACTCGCTCGAGACACACGCACTCACCCACCCCGCCGACACTCGCTCGAGACACACGCACTCACCCACCCCGCAAACACTCGCTCGAGACACACGCACTCACCCACCCCGCCGACACTCGCTCGAGACCACCATTACCCAGCATTTTGCACTTGTCATTTCCGTAACTCTAACTGGGCATCACAGAGTTTTAACTATATCTGTCCGTTATTAAATAATTAATTAAAATGTCAACTGACAAGTTGAAATAACTGATTATTTAAGGAGACCGCCCGGCTGGGTGAACGAAATCTGAAAGCACGAAACATGCCTCTTCGCCACTATGTGCCAATCTTCATGTCGATAACGGACCTTTATGGGACTTCAAGCAGTAACCCTATACCATTTTCAATACTGTATGAAGAACTTTTCATGCGTAAAAAGTCCATAAAAACACCAGTTTAAACCTTTTCCACTATCCAAAACATACGTGTTCAAAGATGAAACCATGGAACGAAACTTGTATAGCCAAGAGCAAAGGCTCTTGAATGCTTTTAATCCATCTTGAGCGGCTTGCAAATGGCATCTTAACACCTGGACTCTGCCCGCCATTCGGCGACCCAGCCAGGCCTCCACCTTAACCAATGATAAATCCTGTGGTACAAGGGCATATCCAGTTCAAACAAAAAGGGTTGGCGGGGAAGGAGGGGGGCAGAATTTTTCAAAATGCAACCTTTTTCATGGGGAAGGAGGGTCAATGGGGCCGTAGACTAAATAAACAATTTAAAAAAAAATTCTTTTAAATAGGTTGTGAGGATAAGTTTTAAAAATTGGGCCTTGCTCCTTGTTTTATTCGTTTTTTTTTTTTAACTTCAGAAATGGGGGCCACTTCCTACCCTTCTGGCCCCCCTTTGGATACACCCTGGTTGTGGTTTGTTGACAAAAATAAAAAAAGAAATTTGTACTGTAAAAACCATGGCTTAAATCTTTAAAATCTGAGATTGACTTTTTGTAATACAGTTTTACATCGCACGGCTATGCCCACAGGCTTAAGGCTATGGGACCTCCAGAAATATCTGGCTCATAAATATTGGGGTATTGGGATAAAATCCATGACCCCTTCCACATGCGTGAGATGGGTTTGTAACTACAGGCCTGTTAGAATCCTAGTTTTTTGACGCAAAGCGAGTATCATAATCAAATGTTTAAAATATTTGCAATGTCATGTCTAATTGCGAGATACTTTTCCTGGCAAAGCACAGGATTGAAGTAAAAAATATTATTTATAAACATTTGTAATGTTTGGAATGATAATGTGACTAACCATTTGCACCCTACAAATATTTCATTTAATAAAACTACAAAATAACCATGCATAATATTAATACTAGGCATTCATAATAGCAAACAGAGCACCTTCTTTTAATTTTTATATAAAAAACAAAACAAAAAAAAAACTAAATATTTTCACTAGCAAATCTGAAGCTTTCAATGTTTTATAGCTTTGCATCACAACTGAAGCTTCAAACAAAATGAACAGCAAATTTCCTGGCGAAGTCAAATCGAATGTTAAAAAGAGCTTCGATAGATGCCCTTAATCGAAGCTTTGCACAGGCCTAGCAATTACGGCCTTCGAGGACTCTCGCAAGAACGTGGGATATGGCCTTCTGTTTGATACAACCTTGGATTTTCACATATTTTGTCTCAGCCTGCGACACAGTTTTTGCATTACATTTTTTTTTGGACCTAGCTTCAGGCACTTGCAGTCAACAATTCATGAACTGGTGCAATCATTATAGCGATTGTAGTCACCCTCGTGAAATAATCAGTTATTTTTTGCCCGGTGATCAAATACTGGATTCCGTTAAGCCTTGTTCCCACGGCGAGCCTGGTCCGAGGTTTGCCATACATCGCTGTCGTGGGAACGTGAAGACTGGTTATAGCTCGAGATGACTCTGGTGACTCAACCTTCCCCCCGTGTAGTGTCGGTGAAATCTCGCACATCAGAGGCTAGGGCAGAGACTTGCCAAGCAACCTGCTATGGGAAAAGACTTTCATAAATACCAGACAGTAACAGGGCATAAAAGCTTTTGAATACACAATTTACATACATGGGTACAGATTCAAAAGGTGACACATGTTTAAACGTGTTTGTTTAAAGTAAAATTAATTTTCTGTAGGTAGTAGCGTTAAATTGATATTGTCCCAAATTCTTGCCCGTCCAGATTTTTTTTTTAGTTTAACTTCAGCACTAAATGATCTAACTTAAAAAGGTCTTACTGTGGTAGGAATACATGCTTCAGAAATAGTCGTTCAATAAACTATTCCAGCATACAAATGCATATAAAAAATTTAATGTACCATGTCTAAACATTTTAACACCTTGTGAAAGTTAAATGCAGTGTACGTTGTTGGTCACTACAACTTCAGCAAACAGTACCTTATCCATGACCGCTAGCAGTTCACACAAGCAATTCCACTTCAGGTATGAGGTCGGGTAGAACGCATGAAAGCAGGAAACAAACGTCTGATGGCATTCTTCCAAGATGCTGTTGGTCATCTTGTGATACTGATGGCTACCTGGAAAAACAAAGGTTCACCAGCGTCAACTCCACTCGCTAACCCGGCCGAGGGTGACACGGGACAGAGACGCGGGGAGAGAGAGCAGCGGCAGACTTACTCTTCTGGGAGCGTATCTTGCCGTGCTTGCGGGAGAGCTGGGAGCCGGGGACGGGGTCGGACAGGATCTGCCGGAGCAGAGCCCTCACGTCGCCCACGCACTCCGCCAGGCACACGGACTCCAGCGACTGCTTCTTGCTGCCGACTGGACACAGCAGAACACGACGCTGACAAGCTGGACTGGCAGAGTTCTCACTCTCTTCATTTGGCCAGTTTC